>NW_022900926.1:60310450-60319947 GCF_012274545.1 Fukomys damarensis | reverse complement strand
CTCTGCGGGCACCTCTCAGAGAGCCCCTCGAAGGCAGGAGCGCGCGTGCATCCGTGGGGCGCCCGGCCGGAGCGCGTACGGTGGAGTCGACGCCGAAGGGTGGAACTTCGGTGAGAGAGGCCCGATCCGGGGTGAGTGATTTAAGAGCCCCTGAGCCCTGACAGACAGCGGCCTGTCCAGTGCGTAGGTGGTGTTAAGTAGGAGTGAAATGAAGTCTCCTGGGTTCGTGGGAAGGGAAAGAACAGTCGCACTAACAGCACGCACGCGTCCACACCCCGCAGCCAGGGTCACAGCCATGCCACTAAACAGCTGTGTGGACTGGCTCCGTCTGCAACCCTGACATCTGGATTTTTTCGTCAGTTCTCCTAATCACTCTTGTAACGTAGTCTTTCATTACTGACTGCAGACAAGGAGGGTGAAGATGGTCTTTCTCCAGAGGGAGCCCTACCCACCTCCAGAAGAAGGAGCAGGGTGAGCGGTAGCCCAAAGTGAAAAGCTCTGTTGCAGGGGAAGGGGCTTGTGGTCGGTGGCCCTGGAGGACAGTGGGGAGAGGCCAGGCCCGAGAGGAGAGGTGCTGAGTGCCTGGGGCTTCCTCCCGCAGTCCTGCAGCCAGACCCCGAGCATGGCCTCCACCTGCTGCTTTGCACGTGGAAAGTGGAGGACGAAAATTGTGAGGGCAGCGTGGAGGGCAGATAGGACACAGGACACACGCAACATTTGAGTTCTAGGTAAACAGTGGATACATTGTAGACCGTATCCCAAATATTGGGTAGGATATATATGTATGTGCTAAAACTGTTTTGTTGTTCAACTGAAAATTTCACAAGTATCGAGGAAATTTTTTTGTTTTTTTGGTGCTGGGAATCAACTCAGAACCTTGCACTTGAGAGGTGGCACCACCGAGCTAAATCCCTGGCCCCTAGGAATCTTTATTTTTAATTGTTAAATCTAAAGAAACAAATGCACACAACTGTTTTTTTTTTTTTTGTAACTTTCGTCCTATAAAAAATTAAGAAAATAACGACTGTATCGTGGAGCCTTAAAATTTATGTTGACAGCCCGAGTACCTTCTTATATGATGTTCAGTGCAGCAATAAGTAAGAAAACAGCCCGGTGAAGTGTTTTAGATTGCATGCTTTCAGACTGATGCTCCCAAGTAAACCTCGGCTTCCTTTACCGTGGGAAAATTGCAGACAAAGACCTTAGGCTTAGAGATATTATTGATAGCTACTTTATACCTCAAATACTTCTTGCAGTGAAGTTAGATAAAATAGAGTGTGCTTTGCACAGGGCCTGACATACTGTACCTGCTTTGTACACACTAAGAGTTGTGATAAACCCTTATTTGGGAGTACTTCTCAAAACTTTATTCCTACAGTACTGTTTTACTTCATATATTATGAATATGTTTCTGTGTGTATCCTTCCAGTCAGAAAATGTCCCATAGTACATGTCAAATAGGTTCACATAGGCCAAAATGCCAGTTGAGGGCTTTAGTTGAGGGAGACAGAAAGAAGATATTAGTCATTCAGGGAAGGTCAAAGTGTAGGCTGGGATTGGAATAGTTATGTGCTCTCTCCAGCTAGGTGCATAACTTCACACAGTGCCTGTTGTCGGCCTGTGGCCCCAGGGCCAGCCCAACATCCACCACTGGGTTTCCCATGCTCTTTACAGCCAGTGGGAAAATCTAAATCCAGATAGACTTGGGAGACCTAATAGCATGGCATGACCACTTCCCTGGATTGTACTGGACAATGTATTTGTGTGTATACAGAGAGAGGACACGGACATATTGTCTGTGGGAGGCATACCAACTGTGGATGGGAGGATATTCTAAAAGTACATTCACTTTATTTGAATTGGATTTGTATGAAAGGTTATTCCTCAAATCTCCTTCAAAGGAAAGGAAGAAAAATACTAAGGCACGCCTGTGGCGGTGGGAGGTGCTTGGCAGAGGCCTTCCCAAAGCCCTTCCCCGCTGGCCTCAGCAGAGCTCACCCCCACCCCACCTCGCACTTGGCCCCATCACAGACAGGGCTCCCTGAGTGAGAGCAGATAGCACACAGAATGAAAGCAGCAGCAGCACAGCTGGCCCCATTTCTTCCTTACCAAGGAGCCTAAGCTTCCCCTAGGAGGGAAGGGACCCAGAAATACAAGTGGTGCCTGCAGATAACTGACGCAGTGTCAGAGGATTCTTGACTAGCAGTGACTGTGTTAGGGGGCAGCTGTGGTTTTTAGTGTGTAGTTTGAAAAATGATATTTAATATTCTAATTACATTTTTCTAAAAGTTTGTTTCATCATACACATTGTAGCAAGAAAAACTTGGCAGAATTCTTGACCAATACAGAAATGCAAAAGAGCCAGAGTGGGTACAGGAATGCAAAGAGACAGGGCCCCCTGTGCCCAAGAAGGAGGAATGTCCCTGGGAAGAGTAGACCTTTTTTTAGCAAGAAGCAGAAGTGAAACACGGTCAAGGTAATGTTATGCTGTGTGGCTGCAAAGGAGCTACCTGGAGACCTGGAAATACAGAAGCAAGGCAAGTGCTGCAGGTGCCAGGGCAGGTTGCGGAGCAGGGCCACAGCTCTGTTGCTGTTCCATAAGGAGAAATCAAGGGAAGAAGTTGGCAGTGGTGAGCAAAGTTCCCTGAAAGGAAAAAAAAAAAAAGGATTGTTCCTCCCGGGAACCTGTATGGATTTTTCTGTGGTTGTTTTTTTGCATTAACTTCTCTTTAAGAGAATCAGTGCTTGATAATCCCTACCCTGGGCAAACTGACCTGCCCAAAATACTGAATGAGACTGGAGTGAAGGATGCTCTCTCGCTGTGCTTTTCATTGTTGGCACACTGTACCACGCCCCAACACAATGTCAGGCTCCCTGCCACTGAAGGAATGTTTACTTAGAAACAGTTTATATATCTTTCACTATCTGCTTTCCTTTTGCTTATCTTGGCCCCTTACTTTGAAAAAGGTATTCCAGCCCCTAGCCACGCTATACTGCTGCTCCAGCAACGGTACACTAAGACAATCTGATCCCCTGCATGCAGCCACTATTCTACTTACTCAATTATTCATGCAACAGGCAGATTTGGAAACTTAGTACTGACACCCAATAGAAAGGGCACCAGGAGGAATAGGAAGAAGGCAAAATATCAACCCTACTCTCAGGGGGTAAGGATTCTATGAAAAAATATATGCACTATACAAAGCAAAGTGAAGTCCAGCCTGTGAGGTATAGCTACAGACTAAATACCATAGATAAATGTGGAAAAATATTACTCCTGTGCTTGGCCACAGCTGTGTATGAGCTAAACATCAAAGAAGGTTTAAAAGAGCCTATGTTAGAAGGAGTGAAATACAGTAGAGGTGTGTAGCTAACACACATTGAGTACTGAGCACAAGCCAGACCAGGGCGAATCAGTGGAGCCATGAGGTTATCTCAGTTTACACACTTGGACACAGACAGAGCAGGTGCCCTGGTGGCCCAGCTAGGAGGAGCTCAAAAAAAGCAGGTAGTTTAGGATTGCAGTTGAATAAAGTGATGTTTGTAGATGGTAAGTTCCTTGCCCAAATTTTAAGATTTCATTCTCTTTTTTCCAGTATGTCTCCTTAATAAATTTCTCTCTGTGTTTACCTGTAGCACCTCCTTATGTCCTGTTTTCCCTTTGGAAGCAGATTCTAGTATGTTTCTTCCACAGGGTGCTACAGTCTGTGTTAAAACCTCTTTATTCAGACTAATAGGTAAAGAATTCAAAGCAATACTACCTATAGGAATATTGGTCTTGCTTATAGAATTTATTATTAAAAATATTTTAAAAGTAAAGAATTCCATTCCCTGTGGTTCCAGAATTCTCCAGTTTAACCAGAAAGAAACTTTTTATTTTTGTTGTAGCAATAGGTTTTGAACCCAGGGCCTTCACTCTGAGCTACGTCCCAGTGTTTTTCTTTTTCTTTTTCCTTTCTTTATTTTGACATAGGGCCTTGCTAATTCTCAAGGCTGCCCAGGTGGCTGTTTTAAATGGTGTTGCTATGAACACTGGTGTGCAAGGATTTGTTTGAATCTCTGCTTTCAGTTCTTTTGAGGATGTATCCAGAAATAGAACTGCTGGACCCTGTGTTACAAAGGAATTTTTGAAATTCATTTACTTATAGAGGGCAGGGCCCCTCCCCCAAATAAAAACCTGGGTGAAACACGCTGGTGAAGAAACACATCCTGTGAGTGGCAAGGCCCTGGCCGCTCACTGCCAGGTCTTCTGGAGGTTTTATTTCTTGATTTTTTTTTCCCCTGGAGAGAAGACAGAATTGGATTCTTAGGTATAATTGCTGACTCAGTAATGCCTGGTAAACTGAGTGGCTCTGAAGGTCAGATTCAGCCTGAGGACTGGTTACTATGTTTTCAGGCTGTCCTTCACAGTATTCGAAATTCACCTCTCATCAAAGGCAGAATGTGGTCCTGTAGCTGACAGATGTGATGGGAATCCAGCTCCAGGACTTTACAGATGTTTGACTTGGAGCAAGTTAGGTCATCTTTTGGAAATTCGGTTGCTTTGGCTATAAAACAAATAGAAACATATTGGCCTTGCAGATAGTTGTGGAATTTAAGTGAAATAATATACTTGAGCTGCCCGACTCAGACCTCTCTTTCTGCCCTTCTTTCTCTTTCTCCCACTCTGTTTCTATCTATCCACAGGTAAAATTATACAGTATTTTGTTATCTAAATCTTTACTTACTGTTTAGGTTTGATTACTTTCAACTTTTGCTTAGAAATGTGTTGGTTATGCAATGCTGAAAGAGACCAAAGTTGACTTTCGTAATCCCCACCCTTAATGCTTCTTTATAAATGGGCTTTCCCCAACAACAGCATGATCTGAACAGTTAAAAGAAATGAATGGGTTTCTCTAAGTTTCTGGAAAAGCTAAAATCAACAGCCAGGACTTTGGTATGACAAGGACAGCAACCTTTATTTCCTTCACAAATTCTCAAATCTGAATTTTCTTATTTTTGTAATGTAAATATTGCCTAAAGCAGTCCACTCTTTCAGGATTTTACCTTGCTTATAGCAATTGTATAAATGTAATGATGGTCATATGTAATTTTGAGACATTTGATTAAACCATTAAAAATCAGCTTTCCGGTACATGCTTTGAGTTCCAAAATTTAGCATTTCCAAACAATTATTTATTTTCTAAAATAAATAAATCTGCTAGTTCATAGAGCTATAGTAACCATATAGTCAGGTATGCAAATATCTACTCTTGTGTATGCAAAAGAGCAGAATTCTCTTTTCAACTGTTTTTCATTTTTGCTCCTGGTGTGGTAAAGTTAAATTCTGGGAAATGGTTTACTAAAGGGAAATTTAACAACAGATGTTTGTAATTCCAACTTAAGTTTCCCATCAAAATCTTAATGAAATTCAGCTGCCTGCAGTTGCCTCCAAATCTGAGTCTTTTTATCATGAGAAACTTGGGGGAAAAACATTCTGAGGCTGAATGGTAGTGGGAAATTTTCCATATTTAAGCCCAAATCTTCTGCATAAAGAAAAAATACATAAACATTCTTTTAAAAAAGAAGAGAGAAGTAGCTGGCTGTTCTTAGAGTAATATGAAAAAGAGTCCTGTTTTCCCTTCTAGAGCTGTGTCTTAGTTTTGATGTTGTGTTTGGTGAAAGGGAAGATTTTGTGTTTACCTAAGTGAAGGACTGTATCTACATTTATGGCCCTATGAGACTTGGTAAATTGGATAAACTCCATAACATTAACAGCTGCATCAGTACAAGTCTGGCAGACTAGAACAGTAATCCATCCTATACACCAGAGCTAAAAGGACCCTGAGCCCAGTGAAGACTGTTAGTATTTGTTTGAAATTATGTCCTCCATTGGCCGAAATAATGTGATTGCATTAAAGACAGCAAGGATCACAGATACCTTCGGGAGAACTGGACTTCAGGATGTGATTTACATGGAAGGCTGTTGTCTGTGTACCAAGTGCATTGCAGCACGGCACACTGAACCAAGCAGCTCTGTAAAAGAAATGCCAGCCCCAGAAACTGCGTAACAGACACCAGCAAGAGACAAAAGAAATATCTAGTGATCCCCAGATCCTGGGATTCCAGTGCTGTAAAACCATCTGGAATCTGAAAATAAATAAACAAACAAACAAATAAACAAGCCTGCTAATGGTCAGGCTTTCTCAAGCTTGTGATCACAGTGCAGCACAACTACACAAACTCAAAGTTGCAGGCTTAAAATGTGGCAAGCATGTTCTTACACACTGAGCTGGGCTGCAGTGCCTTGGAGCTTCACAGTGTGTGTGCTTCCCCTTTGTTTGTTTGTTTGTTTGTTTGTTTAGTACCAGGGAATCAAACTCAGGACCTTGTGCTCCCCAGGCAGGCACAGCACTGCTCAGCTACACCCCCAGTCCTCCCTTGATGAACAGTGATAGAATCCAAAAAAACTAAGTGAACTCTTTGCCTGTGGGTCTACCATGTGTCCAGGGAGTGACTTATCAGTCTGAATATCTGGAGATGGGCTGCTGTTTCATCGTATTGCATGACTAATTGCCCTTCTGTTTTGTCATGATCAATGCCAGTAGACACTTAAATGCCACTCATGAGGGAAAAGCCTTGAAGCCTCCACTTAGCATGGGATTCAATAGAAAGGAATCTCGGGGAGACGGCCAAGCCCTGTTAAGGGGTCAGTGGAAGATTATCGGGTGCATGACTGTTATATGTACCTTGTACCACAGGATCAAAGGAATCATGGGATATTAGTTCTACAAAGGAAATTTAGAGCTCAGTCTTATTTTTCAGGTGAGGTAACTGAGGCGGGGGGGTTTCTCAATAGCAGCAGTAAAACCAACTGTGTCTTCTGACTCTGGCGTTAGATTATTTCCAGTTGTTTCAGTAGGCTTAATCATGCTTTATTAGAATCAGAGGTCATTACATGGACATGTCTTTATATCTTTTAAAGGAAAACTGTTTACTTCTACTGTACATGACTTGGTGTCAGTAGGGTATTCTCATGGATTTGAGTACAGCTGGACTCTGAGTCTGAAACTAAGTATTCTGGTTCTTGGATCCATCATTAATAAATGGATGCACCTTACCTGCCAGATAAAAAAATCCCTTCACCTCCTGCAGCTTCAATTTCTGATGAAGGAGAAGAAGAGGAAGGGAAGGGAAGAAGAATGGGAGAAGAAACAGGGTAGAAGAGGAAGAGAAGGAAGAAGAGGAGGAAAAAGAAGGCAGAGGAGGAGAGGAAGAAGAGGAAGAAAAGGGAGGAGGAAGAGGAAGACAGGAGGAGAAGAAATTTATTTTAGCAACAAAACTCCAACAAGTAGGTTAAAATGTACACCAGTTAAAGGGACTCTTGCCCAAGGAACAGACTCATATAGTCATAGTTGTAGTTCTTGTCCCAGGTAAAACCCCAAGATTCAGGAGTACAGGGCCCTGATCTGGTAGACATTTTAGTGTATTCTTCCCTGCTGCCCACCATGTCTGGGTGTGGGGCTGGGATTGATCTGCAGGACAAGGCATGGCCCCAGCCATGAGCCTTTCCAAAGCAAGGCTTCCAGGATAGTGTGAGCTGCAGAGATCTCTGTGCCATGGGCAATGTGTCCCCATGTGGTCAACAAATGTCAGTGGTTTCCCACACCAGGGTCCCTGGGTGCTGCCCCCTGCCAGAGCCTTCAGGATAACCCTAAACATGAAATGTCACTACAGAGAGTCAGCGAGGTATGGCAGTCCAAGTGGTCCAGGATATGCAAACACCGAAGTGAGACCCCCCATCAGCATTTAACAGTGAAGTGCCAGGTGGCAGAGGTTCCAGCGTTTTCACTTAGGGGAAAGGAGAAGCTAGCCAGCAGTTGAAGATTGATTATTCTAAGCACAAGATGAAATCATCACGTTGTGTTACACACTGTATCGTTGTCCCCTGGATCTTAGCAGCACTGCAGAGAAATTTAAAACTTGCTCCAGATTGGACAGACCACAGCATTTGGAAGAAAATATGTTCAGGAACTTTCTGGAAGTCAGAATTGTTGGTGAGCGAGAAACTTGCTCATGCCTGTGAATGTCCTGAATATTGCTGGCTATGGCAAAGTAGGGTCCAAAAGGAGCAGCCATAGTATCACCTGAGCTGAACTAGAAATGCAGAACCTCATGTCCACCCCAGAATTAGAATCCACATACTCACCATATTCGAGACTGCTTATAATAAGTACATTGAAATAAAAGAAATATTAAGCTCTGAAATGCGGTTGGGCTTGAATTTTGAATGGACTTAGAGTAAATTATGAATCTATAAAAGAGAAGGTTTTTGATATAATTATGGTGCAGATAAAAAATATTAAGGCAAATCGCAATGGAGTGATGTGCACAGGCCCTAGAGCCTAGATCCAGGTACTAGACCCTAGCCTAGGTTGTTTCTTTAAGCCTCAGAACAAACTGCTATTTTGAGGCATGATGTGGGGGGAGAACACAACTCAGAAGGTAGCATTGGTTCCTAAAACCACAGCACACACGTGCTCAGGCAGTGTTCTTTGAGGAAAGACGTGAAAGGACATAACCGACTTCCTGTTTGCACCTGCCCTTTCCCATATCCCCACTGTACTGAAATGGGACTGCAGGAGCCTTAGTGTCCTGGAGGGAAGGCCAGGCCGGCAGCAGAGTAATTTACTTGTGGAAATTGTTCCAACCTGGGGTGTTGCTCAGTCTTTTCAAGCAAGAATGGGGGTGTGGTGTTTTCCTTGGTAAGGAGGAAGTCGTACTGATTCTGGATGAGTCCACGTGGCGTGTGGAGTGTACGCTGCATCACATTACAAGTTACCGACTGAGGCTGCTCCTCTCCTCTCCTGGGTCCTTGGCTAGGGGGACGGACTTGCAGGATAGTGCACTTCAGTCAGGGCATGCGTTTAACCTGCATCCAGCAGGAACACCAGCCTCCCCCAGACTGCGGGTCTCCTGGGGTGCAGCTTCGGTCCTGAGTGACCCCCACTTTGTAGCAGCCTCGAAGAACGGTGATCCTTCAGCCCTTTCCAGACAGCTGACTGGCTGATTCCTAGGTCGTTTAGCACCTGCCATGTCCTGATACTTTTCTTAGTACTTTATGTGTAATAGTGATTTGTTTATTCTTTTTAACAAGCCTGGAAGAAATGCTGTTAGCTCATTTTACATGTAAGGAAACTGAATCATGCAGCAGCTGAATAACCTAAGATCATTGGTGGGAACTCTGCCTCGCACTCTTAGTCCATTACAGTGCCCTCTGTCAGGTGTTTTAAAATATTAACAATGTCCCAGGTAAGCAGGGTCTCCAGTACCATCCTGGAATGCTGTAATAGTTTCAACAGTTAGAGTCTGTAAAGAACATTTATATTAGTATGTTTTCTTAAGTTAAAGAATTTTGGAGTAAACTAACTTCATCAGCACAGTCATGATGGAAATTCTTCCCTTGGACCCAAGAATCAAAATTGACTTAATTTCTGAATATATATATATATATATAT
>NW_022900926.1:60307679-60310337 GCF_012274545.1 Fukomys damarensis | reverse complement strand
TATATATATATATATATATATATATATATATATATATACGTACATACATATATATTATTCATATATTCACGCATCTCAGATTCACTGCACACTCACTTTTCATTGGGAGGGCTGAGTCCACTCTGTAGATTTACAATTTAAAAGAATTTGAAAAGGATGAGAAAAGAGCTTGAACGATAGTAAAAATGGGACCTCGGGAAATAATCAGGTGAAGTACATCAATCACAGGAAAACAGAGTAAAGGCTAAAGAGCAGTTTCCCTATTAGTATTTCTCTCTAGCATGAAAGTAGAAAAGGAAAGGAAGTTTAGAACAGGAGTCCAGTGAAATCTGAAAGAAACATAATCGGCCAGCTCTTCTCCTAGAAACTGGAGAAAACAAGTTCCTGGAATGAGTGAAGTGTTCGCTTGGCACACGGGAGCAAGACCTTGCTGTTGAAAGGTGTCTCTGGGGAAGATCCGGGGAGGCAGCACCCTCCTTGGACAGGAGGGTGGCTGTGGCAGGGGTCACTTGTGAAAACCTCTGTAACCTGGGAGGGAGCTTGGAGGGAGTGGTTCCCAGTCTCCTGGTACCCGCGCATCTCTGGTATTTCCTCTACTCTAGCCGCACGTTTTTCAGGGTCTCACCCGCTAGGGTTGCCATGACAGAGTACCACAGACTGGTGGCTTAAACAGCGAAACTGTGTTTTTGCGTTGTCCTGGGGGCTAGAGATCCAGGATCAAGGTGCTGTTTTCCTGGCGTATCATGGCCGCATCCTCACTAGGACCCCACAAAGCCTTTCTTCTCTGCACTCGCAGCAGAGATGGCGCTGTGTGCCTTCCCTTTGTGTGCGAACACTAGCTCTGTCAGGTTAAGGCCTGTCAGTATGATTCATTTAATCTTTTTAATTGGCCCTTTTGGCAAATACGTTCAACACGTGAATTTTGAGAGGATAAAATTAGCCCAAGTGAAATGGTAAGCAATACCTCCCTTTTAAAAATGAGACAAAGTAGCCGGCGATTTAGCTCAGTGGCACCAGCGCCTGCCTCAAGCTCAAGGTCCTGAGTTATACCCCCTGTACCAAAAAATAAATAAATTAATTAATTAATTTTTAAAAGAGACAAAGTAATTATAATTGCAAAAGAGACCATATGATAAAGTAATGTCATTGTTCTGTATAACTTTATCCCAAACTAAAAATTTAGCATTTCTTATATGTAC
Source organism: Fukomys damarensis (assembly GCF_012274545.1). Lineage (NCBI taxonomy): Eukaryota > Metazoa > Chordata > Mammalia > Rodentia > Bathyergidae > Fukomys > Fukomys damarensis. Next base: position 60,309,138 of record NW_022900926.1, on the reverse strand, counting down.
CTGTTTTATGGATAAGTCATCATTAATTTTAACTAGCTATTTTGAAACATGGAAAATAGTAGATATCAGGCTGCGTTTTGCTACCTTGTAATCCTTAGGTGTCCAGGTACATTTGATTAATGAGCATTTATATCTTCACTCTTACTTAACCCAAAGTGTACGCATTACCTCAGCAAGTGCCATAGAACCTACAAGGATGAACAAAGCACCAAGAAAGAAGCATACTAATAATATAATACAAATAGACTATTATAAAAGCTCTTGCAGGTTTAGAAAGAGCACTCATTTCTGGTGAGAAGGTCCCAGTGACCTCATGAGAGAGGGGGGCTTTTGAATTGGGCATGTAAGATTAGGGAACAAATGTGTGCTGGGGGGAAAAATGAGTAAAGAAAAATGACATGGAGTTCTTCTAGAAAAGAATATAGTCTTGGTTACTTGAACCGGACATCAGGTAGCCACTGACTGTTTCAGAGAAGAGAGAAAGAGAAATACGATGAGAACTTTGCTTTGCCCTCACTAACCCATCCGCACACTCCTGGAAGGCTTAGGTGTGGTAGATAGCAAAAGGCCTAGAATCAGTGTAATTTGTGTTGTGCCTTGGTGTCTCCCCAAGGGCCTGCATTGGTGTAGTGGTCATGGGGTGAGAAGAAGAGAACATAAGCTGGGTCATTGTCAGGGTTCTCTCGAGATGGCTTGTTGTCTGTGTGGAGGGCGTGGATGAGGGAGAAGGTAAAGGTGCTGATGGTGTCTGTAGAGATATGTTAGCTCACGAGGGAAGATCTGTTCAGGGTCCTTTTAACATAAATTAGACTGTTATCCATAAGCATAAGCCCTGCTAATTCGGTGGCTGTTAGGTTGAAGCACCAGCAAAACACCTGGGTACAACATAGTGTGAGGGCAGCTGGTCAGCTGGAGGGTGGGGCTCCACCTCCTTCACTCAGAGTGTATTCCTTTTACCTGAGTTGTCAGTGGATTCCACAAGATGCTCCACTGGTTAAAATGGGGCAGCGGGTGGTCTCAGCTCTAAAGTGTTGCAGGACCACTGCCCTGGCACCTCCCACATTGATGTCCTCAGTCAGGACAAGTCTCCAGAGTCTGGAAATGTAATACCCAGAATCCCAGCCCTCAGCCCCTCGTAGGCAGTTTCCAGTGGTGCACACACGTGCCTGCACCAGCTGGGATGTGCTGCTTGAGCACCTCTGTAGCAGCTCCAACAAGAGCTGGAAAACCTTACACACTTGGTACTATCCTGAGAGATGTTTTTATGCTTCCTGTTTCCTGTCTGATGCTATTTTGGGACCTTTCCTGGGAAATGAGGAAGTGGAAATTCTTTTGTCTCAGTTATTACCTGGGAATGCGAGGAAAACAATAAGGACCTTTGAAAGGAGGATAAGGAGGTGGTGAGGAGGCCGGTTAATCACCGTTTTTTTTTTTTTTTTTTTTTTTTTTTTTTTTTTTT
>NW_022900926.1:60273877-60307638 GCF_012274545.1 Fukomys damarensis | reverse complement strand
GAGGCCGGTTTCACCGTTTTTTTTTTTTTTTTTTTTTATTCTTAGTATTTGTTCAGTTTTTTAAATTTTCCTAAACCAGTTAGTCCACTACTACAAATACAATGTAAATTACATTTTGAAATAAATCAGGTAATTTATTTCTTAAATAGAGATCTAAGATAGCTCTCCAACTTGCTCTTTTCCTCCTCTCACAGTATTACAAGCACTCTCTGGTCCAAAAGCCATTTCTGCGGCCTCCAGTGGCCACAGTACTTCCACTATAAATGTTGCGTCTGTGGAAAATAAACATCAAAAACATTTTTAGTTTTTCATTTGAATAAAGAAATGATGTCTTAAGAATTTCAGTGTCATGAAACGAAGCTACAGATTTTTTTCCTTTTGCTTTATACCATATATTCAGAACACCTTGGGATAACTAATCTTCTGACGAATTAGGAAAACTTCCTATTTCTCTTTCAACCCAGGATATGAAGAGTTCAGCTTTTGAAAGTTATCGACACTGGACAGATGTTATTTCCAACTGCCAAAGCGTAATTTCCAATGACTGCTAACTCAGTTGAAAGATGATATCCACAGTTACAAACCTTGCATGGTTTGCAGAGGGTTATCTTGCATATCTCTGCTTTTAGTCTTCACAGTCATTTTACAAACCAGACAGGCCAGTGGATAACAGTCTAATTTATGAAAGCACGGGATGTTGCTTAGTCCAGCGTCCCTTAGTGTGGATCCTTATAGAACTCTAGACGAGGAGGAGCCTAGAAATCACCGTGCTGCTAAAGTCCCTGGAGCAGAAGAGACCAGCCCCAGGGTCGGGTCACTGCTCATGTCCCCGCACAGAGGGCTTCTAGAACTGGAACCACAATGAAATGGTCTGGCTTTCAGGGTAGTCCTACTGTGGCGCAGAACAAGGTGTCATCATGGGAACCAGTGCTGGGGGAGGGAGCACCTGGAGGGCTTCGTGCTGGGCCACCCAGCGTGCATGAGCTGCATCAGACAGAAGCAAATCCACTGTTCCTTCCTGTATCTTATGCAGCTGTCTGTGTTTTAGAACATGAAGTTCTCCTGGCTTTTGGTTATTATATTTATCTAGTCACATCATTCATCCCTTTTCTTCCACTTTGCGGACTCGTGTATTAGCTTCATGGCTATCAAATGCTTTAAACTACACTTCCACACCAGTGCTTAGTAAGCATTCGAGTACAGTAAGACTTAAGAATTTCCGGTTATAGTTTTCTGGTAGTTGCAGAAAAACAAACAGCACACACATCCTTGATTTTAAAAAGGAAGAAAGAAATGTCTGTTTCAAAAATGAACAATAACTCTTTTGTTTCAAAATTGTGGCATTGGTAAGTTTTAAGATTCCCAGACCATATCATATGTGGTATTCCCCTGCATAGTTGTAAGTCAAGTTTCCTCATGACTGTAGGAAACCTCCCTGTTGTACAGCAAAACAATTGAAACATGAAAAATTAATAAAGAAATGAAATATATGATAGCACTGAAGTGCTCTGCTCTGGTGCTTGTACGGCAAGATGACCTTCCTGACTTGCTTTATAACAATTTTCACATCTCCAGTTTTATTTGGAGAGTTTTTTCACTGGTGACTTTAAAGTCAAGTCACCCTCATCGCTGACAGGAAGGAGATATATGGTACCTGTTTCTCAAGAGAAAATTCCCCAGTTCACAGCAGAATTATAAAACTTTATAGCAAAATCGACAATAGCAGCATGTACTTCAGTGTCCCTAGTAGAGGACAAAGAATAAAGGAGACTTGAGGGTCAGGTAGCTCCCATGTGGTGAGTGGAGCATTTGGGAGGCAAGATGCTGTCGCCCACTGCCCATTCTGTGGTCCACTGTCAACATGGCAGGCGTTGCCATGTCTTGTTCTCTGCCTGGTATCTGGTGTGAGCAGGACCCTCTGTGCAGCAAGGTGGTAATAGTGTAGGGGCAATCACCTCTTGTGAGGTGCTTCCAACCTCTGACTTTTTATTAAAGGGACAGTCTCTTCCCCATCTAAAAAAGAATGTGTGATCATTTTGGCAGATGAAACACATTTTTTCTGTGCCAGTACCCTGTGTATCAAAATGTTCAGTGGAAGTACCTATTTGGGTTTTGTTTTTTTTCTGTAGAACATCTTTTTGTGTGCTCTGCATTGTTATTTTGACAACTAAGTGTTGGACTCTTTTTTTTTTTTAGTTATAAAACATCATGTCTTCATCTCAGATTATCGAAACTCTTTTAGCTTTTGTTTGATTACAAGCTTTTTTAGTCTGCTAGTATAAAGTCATCATCTAGAAAATGTGCTTTTTTCTCAAATGAGCCTGCATGGATTTTCTTTTTTTTTCTTTCCAGCTTTAATTGAGTTTATTGGTACATTTTAGGGATGCAGTACAGTTACATTCATTGTTTGGATCTTGTACCTCTACATGACAAGTCTTGATTCTCATTTTTTCCCCTTACCTCTGCCCTCCCTTCACCCCCTCCTCCCCTCCCCATCTACAAACACTTTATTTTCATCTTTTCATTCTCTCACATTTTTTCTTTTCCCTTTTTACTCTTCCCCTACCCATCCCACCTTCCCTACACCTTTAGCTCCTTTCTTCCCATATCTAAATGTCAGTAATCTTCTTAGAATCTTATGCATTGTTGCAGATTATTTACACCATGGAAACTGTTCGGTATTTACACATGTGTGACTTATTTATTTCACTTAGGAGTATATCTTCAATATGTATCCATTTTCCTATGAATGAATCTATTCTCTCGCTCTTTATGGCTGAGTAATATTCCATTTTATAGAAAAAGCACAACTTCTTTATCCAGTTTCCAACGGATGGGCAAATAGGCTGTTTCCAAGATTTACCTATTACAAACTGTGCCGCTATAAACATGGGTGCACATACTTCTCTGTGATATGATTCTTTTAGTTCTCTTGGAAAGATACCCAGCAGAGGGATGGCTGGGTCAAATGGAACCTCCAGTCCAAGCTCTTTGAGGTATCTCCATATTGATTTCCATAGTGGTTGCACTAGTCTGCACTCCCACCAACAATGGAGAAGGGTTCCTTTCTCCCCACAACCCCGCCAACATTTGTTATTGTGTGATTTCTTGATAGCAGCCATTCTTTGTGGGGTGAGGTGGAATCTCAGTGTTGTTTTCATCTGCATCTCTCGAATGACCAGTGATGTGGAACATTTTTTCAAATATTTTCTTGCTGCTTTTACTTCTTTGTCTGAGAAATGTCTCTTCATTTTGGATGCCCATTTTTGAATCGGGTCTTTATATTTGGGGGGACTGATTGTTTTGAGTTCTTTATATATCTTTGATAATAGTCCTTTGAGGAACAGCTGGTAAGAATTGTTTCCCACATTGTAGATTGTCTCTTAGTTCTGCTGATGGTTTCTTTTGAAGAACAGAAGCTTTTTAGTAAGATGAGATCCCAGTTGTTGATTCTATCTGCTAGTTCCCGTGCTACTGAGGATTTGTTCATAAAGTCTTTTCCTATACCAATGTCTTCCAGAGTTCTGCCTAACTTACCTTCCAGCAAGTTTAATGTTTCTGTTTTAATATTTAGATCTTTAATCCATTTGGATTTTAATTTAGTGCATGGCGAAAGATAAGGGTCTAATTTTAATGTGTGGCAGGTTGACATCCAGTTTTTTCAACACCATTTATTAAAGAGGCTATCTTTCCTCCACTGAGGATGGTCAGCTCCTTTGTGAAAGATGAGGTAGCTGAGTACATCTGCATTTGTTTTTGTGTCTTCCAGTCTGTTCCACTGATCCTCAGGCCTATTTCTTTGCCAGTACCTGCATGGATTTCCTTTGCATTTAGTTCCACTCATCTAAGAAATTTGTAAATTTAAAACAAGAAAAAACTTGAAATGCAGTTTAAAACTTTAAATGAAAGCTAGTTGCTCCATTTCAGCTTCTCATATGTGGCTACTGACAAGAGAGTATTGAAAACAAAGTGTGCTAGGTTCTTTCTTTATTTCTTGGTAGTCTCTAAGTTAATTAGGTCAACCTTGCAGTACTCAAAAACAAGTACCGTATTTCCCACTGTCTAGTTCAGCTTAGTTTGGAGTAAACAGCATTAGATGGCAGAATGAAAGAAGATAAAATCTTTGCATTTTTATATTCAAATAATTGTCTCTATTCATATGTTTTAACTTGGAATTTATTGTCCTTACCAAAATCCCCAACTTTCAAGCCACATAAGAGCAATTCATGGGATCCTGGTAGCAACAAATAATTAAGAAGGATTTGTTTCAATAATTAGGGTATGTCTCCGACATCATCTACAGTATATGGAGAAAGAATGGCACGACCATGTTGGTAAAGAGTGAGCCAGAAAATCACAGATGATGTCACACAAGTATAATCGCTAGTATTCAACTAGTCTTTCCAAAGAAAATTCCAGCCAGGAGAAAGAAGTAAACCCATCCATACTGAGATATATTGCCCAAAGTGAAATATGCCTGCCTTGAAGAGTGAAATAACAGAGAATGAATATAGGTTTAGCCTCTCTGCCTTATCGAAAGTTATAGAAACTGCCCTTGATTCCAGCCTTTCAGTTTCAGCTTTCTTCTTCCCAGAAAACCCTGCACCAATGCCAGTTCCTCCAAGAACCATTTTTGTCTCCCGCTGCTTTTTGTGATATTGGTTAAGCTCCCTTCACTCTCAGCATGGCTCTGTATCCCTCAGTGTGTTAGGGTTCTTGCCACTTCCTTGTATGTATCATAACAACTGGCACCTAAAGGCCCTTAGCACCCGGGGTTCTTCTGATTCCCAAACCTCCTGTCCAGGCGCTCTGTTACTGTGGCTCCACACATTCATGCATTCTTCAGTTATTTGTTGAGCACTTGCTTTAGATCAAGCCCTAAGGTGAAGCCCAAGTCAATGGTGGCACAAAAAAACAGAAGAAATAAGTGAATGATCATATCAAATACTGAAAGGCAAAGTAATCCTGGCTTTCTCTTTGTGGAACACATAGCTTTAGGTATAATTCTGCCATGTGATTCTGATGGGGAAGCTAGCTAGCATTCAGCTTGACACCAGTAGTGATCCATGCATCTTTCACTACTCCTTCCAGGACTCTCATAGAGAATGCCTTTTAAGCTAAAAGCTTTGTCTTTCCCACTGTATATGGAAAAATTGACTGCGCTTTCATGTAGAAGGCCCAGCTAAGAAATGTTTATATTGGAACAAGCCCCATCTCTAAATCTGGGATTGTTGCTGAATGGTATTTTGTTTCCTTGGATCAGGGAAGGGGTCTGGAAACATCTGTAACTAAAATGTTTTAAAATCACCACGGTTTTTCCTCTCCAATGACAGATAACAAAATGGCATTAAGTCAAACTTGCTCAGCTTCCCTGTCCATGTCCGCTCATGATGTGCACATCGTCATGTAGGCTTGGCCTGCGGCACACCAGGCGTTGCTGTCCCCTCTGCAGCCGCTCGCTCTGTACTTGGCTTTTGTACTTTATCTTTACTTTTATAAACACGCTGTAACTGAACAACTGGATTGCTGTGCTTATTTAGGGGCAAAACTTCAAAGCTACAAATAGATGACAGATTCTAAAAAAAAATTCTGAAACGATCCTGTGGAATATTTTATTAAAAAATAAGTTCCAGTTACACCATTTGCAAATATGACTCTTGAATGAAATAAAAATTTTAGCCAAGTGACATTTCACAAAAATCTCAAAATGGAATTGTAAGGGAGGGAAGCTGGAGGGAAAATAATAGGAAATACCTTTACATAACACAAAAAGAAGGAAATCCTGTACTAATTTTTAATACCATGCACATTCTAAAAATAATAGAGTAGCTCATGACCGGTTCGTGGTATTGTACTTACACTTTATCACTTGTTGAGGGATGTTTTTACTATGATTGATTTTTATCAGCTCCCCAAGTTGAGGTGGTAACATGTGGGATGGTGATACATTTCTTTTCGTTTTCTGTGAGCAATTGGTGCTTGGTATAATTATTTTCTATGAATAGTTTAAAAATGGTTATGTCACCAGAATCCATGAACTACTGACCACTCTGAAGTCCCTGGTCTCAGAGATCCGTTCCATTCTTCTGAGCCCTTTTAGGAACTTGTCGCAGAGCAGACATATAAAGCATTGTTACTAGTCCACTGCTCGCAGTCCACAAGGAGGAACAGTTGGGGAAGAATCACGTGGATGTGTCTCATAAAATACATCAGTGGCAGAATGGAGGTTCAGCACACAGTTGTAAGTCCAGAACCAGTCTCAAACCCTTGTCAGATGAAGCCTAGTGTTGAAGGACAAAGGTGTTCATTTTACTGCTCAGTCAAGATTTCAGAGATGGGATTTGATTAGCACAATGTATGAGCCTAGTTTTCCTACTAGGTGTAGCCAGATATATGTCAGGCTGCCGTGTATTCTGCCTGAGCAGACGTCTGCCTCCGATGCATGAGAGGAAACACCTGCACACATGCTGGCATATGTCACAAAGAGCATCCTCTCCCGGGGACCATTGTCAGACCTGTCGGATGGAACAAGGGAGGTGTTAGGGACACAGCTGGGTTTCACACAGCTAGCTTCCAACAAGAGGCAACTTCCCTAATGAGTAATCTGCATTATTGGTTTCATAGTCTATTTCTGGATGCACTACATAACAACTGTTAAAAACTAAAACATCTCTAAAAGTTATTATATTTAAACTCAGAATAACTGCTGCATGCCAAACCACATAATTACAGAAGGCTCACGGACAGTGATTTCCATGGAGCAAACCTGAATGTGCTAAGTATTTTCCCGATTCCCACCACCTTCATCCCTGCTTCCAGATGCCTAAGGAGTGTTGGACATTTCGATGATGATGATGACAGCACTACTCTATGAAACAAGGAACATACTAATGGCATATCTTCAGTGATCATCTTAATAAACCTGATAAACAGGGGCAGAGCTGATTTTCCTCCCAGCTATCTCGTAGAGAGAAAGAGATGGACAATATAGGTTGCTTATAGCCCCAGAAGAGCTGTGAGCCTTAGCAGTACCTCCTTTATGTCACTAGTTTGCAGTTTTCTAAAATTTAAAACTACAGGTTATATGAGGGATAAGGTCCCTGAGAGCTCTTGGCATTCTGCACTTATGTAATGCCTACATACATTCAAAATATTTAGTAGATATTTATTAAGAACGTATTGTACAAGGTACTGAAGATTCAGTGACAAATTGATGGTTCCAGTTTCCGTTCTCAGGGAATAATCTGCTGAAGAAAAAAGATAATGAACCAGGACCTTCAAGCCTTGTTGCTGAGCTATGTGCCATAGAGAGAGCATTGCAGCCCATTGAGGAGCTGCCCTGGCACAGACAAGTCCAAAAGGAAGAAAGGAAATTACTAGTTATTGAATTCTCCTGTGCCTTTATATGGGGCTTTAAATGCACAGTACTAGTTGATCCTCACAACCATTCAAGAAGATAACATGGTAAGCGATCCCATTTTTCAGAAGGGAAAAGGGAGGCTTAGAGTTAAATTACCTGGGCACGGTCCCCAGAGGTAGAGCTGGAAGTGATTTTAGGCTTTCTGGTATTTCAGGTTGTCTCCAGAGGACATCACTATAGGGAATTACAAGTCTGCTGATGAACAAGGAGGATAAGTCAGTGAGGTCTTGAAGCATATTTGGAGGATAAATTCACTCCCTTAGCAACTATTTACTAGAGGGTTGCCGGGTGGAATGGACAAATGGGAAGCTGGATATGGACTCACAGGCAGACATTTCTTAAAATGCAAAGAGTATATTTTCATTATATCTTGGCACTTTAGGATGTAAATGTTAAAATAAAAAAGTGAAACCTAATTGTGCATGTTTGAGGTGGTGGGGTGATGTTTTCATGGTTTTCGGGAGCACAGACCAGGTATTTTGTAGGAAGCACCTTAATTTGTCTTCATCTGATGTTTTTCTTATGGCTTGGGAAATTCAAAGTTTGGGGAAGGAGACCTCATATGTAAAGGAAAGGGGCACATACTCTGATATATCTTATGGCTGCTGGTGTTAACTTTGATCACCTGGTTCAGGTAATGTTTGTGGTTTCTTCACTGCAGTGTAGGAATGTGTGCCACCCATGTAAGGGAAGCTGTTAAAAGAATAAAAATAAAAGGACAAATCATCTTAAAGGAACTTATCCCTACCTGTAAACTACCCTTAATTGATTCAGTTTAATTCACTGTGATCATATTAAAGAACCTATCATAACTGATGATTTGAAATAAATCCCACTTTTAAGTGAAATCCTAATCTCATTTGATTTTCTGAAGATATGCTTTACCCACTAAATGGGACACAATATCACTTTCATCAGATTGGTGTAGATTATGACAAAAGGGTCCAGATTCATAAAGCCCGGTCCTTGTTTAGATAGTATAATTTCTTTTTTTCCCCCCTAGATAGTACAATTTCGATTCCCAGATAGAATTCCACTTGTTAGCTTTCTTCTGCTCCTTTCTGGTGACTGCAGAAAGTCTTGTAAGAAGCTTTTATTATGTCCATGCTGTTTCCTAACTATGGCCGCAGTGTGATCACTTAAAATTCTGTTGTCACCAAATTAATGTTTAGGATAGTTACCTTTAAAAAGACTTCCTACCTCAACACAGTTATCACCCAAGAAGAGCTGATTTCATTCTGATGAAATGTAAAGTTGAGTTGAGGGTGTTGAAGGAGAAAATCGGTGTTAGGGTCTGGGCCATTTCTGGCAGTGGTGCCTGAGGAAGGCTGAGGAGCAGATTTATCTAAGGAGTCAGGAAACAGAGAAGATGCTCTGCTCTTGCCAGTAAAGGAAGTGGAGAACGGGGCCCTGAGGAAGATATGATTGAAAAGATGCTGGATGTAAATAATCCTATGGTCTTATTGCTAACACATAGGTAAGGTAACATTTTTAATGAACTTTTAAATCTGGTAAAGGCAACTTGGTATTTGAAAGAGTGCTTGGTCTTTGACTCTGAGAAAGTTAAGCAGAAGTCATCTCACAGGTTCACTGGACCACTGAAGAGTCCCTGCGTGAAGAGCAGGCGGGTCTCTTATTTCCTACTACTGCTTTATTGCATTGTCCTGCTGTGCCCCTGACAAGGATGTGCTCTGGCTTACTGAGCAGCTGTCCCTCCAGACCTGAGACCTGCTCCAGTGCCTTTGCTCTGCCTCAGCAAGCTGACGCTCGGATAGTGTGTCACTCGGCTCCCTTGGCAGCAGGGAACTAGGAGAGGAGAGAGTTCAGCAGTGTTACCCTGCTCTGTCACTGCCCTGTGTTGCCTTGTGAACAGAAGCAGTAGCCCTCCAAACCCACAGCTCTCTCCTGCCACCTCCCCTCCTTCCACCTCTGACTTCCCTGGGCAGTGGACAGAGCGTCTTTACCCATGGCGTAGGAGTGGAAGATCTTTACATATTCCTGTGCTGGCTTCTCTGTTCCCACTCCCCTAACCTGCCCACACCTCTCAAACCATCTCCCTTCAGTGTTGCTCATTTTCTTCGTTTGGACCCCTTTGAGCTCAGCTGCTCTCTGCTGGTCCCCTGACTGAGTGACTGCCTGAACAGCAACCCACTTCTGAGATGCATGGTGTTCCCTGTTTCCTGCTTCTGGAGGAAACCCTTTCCACAGTTATCCATGTCATCAGCTGTTTCAGTTTAGAAATGTCTTACCTTTACATACTAGAATAATAATAAAGAGATTATAAAAGAATTTGACAGAGTATAGGAACATAATCTTAAATTCCATACTCCAATTTCATTTGGTTTGGTTTAGTTGGTTGTTTCCCAGCTCCGGGCCAGAGGATAGGGAACCTTATGGGCCTGTGGTCACTCTTCACTTCTGCCAATATAAGCTGTGGCTGTAGTCAGGGGTCCTGGTGGGTCTTAAAAGGGCAGTGATCTCTGCATGTGGGCCCCAGCTCTCTCCTGAAGATATAAGACTGGCCTGAAAAATCCTTTTACTTAGATTTTAATATTTTAGTTTGTCACATTATTCTAAGAACCTTTTACCTTTGCTTGAATTAGTAAGGCCCCACAGAAGAAAAGTTTAAAACTCCACTAGGCTATACAGATAGCCTAGGATGTGGAGCTTCCCTGCTAAAATGAAATAGTGGATATCAAATAAATTTGCCATCCAGAAAAACCTAAAACCTGCTAGCTCTCTCCCTGAAACAGGCAAATGACGTGTAAAAGATGCCTGTCGGAAAAGGTAGCTGCTAGCACTAAGGTGAAAAACAAAGGAAGAACAAACTAAGTAAGGAATGTTGTTATGCTTATTTTATTAGCTGTGTAATCCTAATGGCACAAAAAGCGAACAGCCAGGAAGTTAGGAAAATTATACACATGCATCTGAATCCATTGTCTAGAGCACCTTAGTCACTTCCTAGCAATGACATTTATTTATTTGTTTGTTTTTTGAGACAGGGTCTCACTATATAGTTTCAATGGGTCTTGAACTCAGTACATCACCCAGGCTGACCTTGAACTCAGAGTAGTCCTCCTGCTTCAGCCTCCAGAATACTGGGATCACAGGCATGTGTGTGCCACCATGCCTGTGGAGACTTCACCACGTCTAGATATAGAAATTCAATATACAGCTAATTTAAGTAGGATATTTTACTTTTATTTCTCTTTTTTTCTTACTTGATTTCTCCCTGGGTCTCATTACCCTTCTTTAGATTTAACTGATCTACTTTTCTCTCTGTGTGTGTAAACCTACACAGTATATTGCATAACATTGTTTGGCATTTCGTAAATGCAATCTGAATATCCTACTATTTTTCTTCTGCCACGGGCTTTTTCCTCAGTATTGTATTTTAGAAATTTACACATCATCAGTATAAGAGTCTCCGGGTTGCTTTCCAAGGTGTGTGCGCAGCTGCTCTGGCCTAGCTCCTCTGTACAGATTCAAATAGTTGTTTCCCACTAGTGTGTTTTCAGCATGTGTTTTTCACTTGACACAAAGATGATTGAATACTATCCCAGCCCTCAAGGATCTCACCTTGAGGCATTTCAGAGGCAGGAGAATAAATTAAAAGTTGCAATAGCACGTTCTGTGGGCTGCACTGAGGTATTTGCAAAGTGCCCGTGAATGACTCAGTCTGATACTGAAAAGAGTTCTCTGGCATCAGGAGGAGAGAGACGCCCTGGAGCTCTGTGACCGCAAGTGCCAATGCAAAGTGGATAAGATATGAGGTACATGGCGGAAGTAGGGAGAGAATGTGGTTTAATTAGAGCAGAGAACTGCGGATGAACCTAAAGAGATGAGCTGGGCTGAAACAAAAAGCAAACCGAGAGAGAGACTCCAAGAAACTGAACTGCACTGTGATCTTGAGAACAAGGAGGAAAATCCTTCTTGTTACAATTTCAGAGGTAGAGTGTAAACTCTAAGAAACAATGATGTACAAAGGGCATAGAGATTAGAAAACTGTGGCCCAGGTGGAAGCAACAAGGAGTGTATTATGTGTAGAGAATTTAAAAATAATAATAAACCTTATTAAAATTTACCATGCTTTTTATTGTGAACATATGTCAGCGCCTTTAAACAAAATCTGTGTCAAAATGCTCCTGGCTGAAAAATCTTCTGTTGTCCAAATTCTAAGCAGGTACTGTGGTTATCACTGAGCTTTAATTATATAACAAATATGTAAGCTTCAAAATATCACATCCCCATTACTTAACCTTTAATAAACATTGTATAAGCTACAGAGATTAATTTAGGGAACTGCAAGCCTTAGTTCTATGGTCTAGCCTGACATACATGGGAATGTGAGGTTATAAAGATGGAGAATCATTCAAAGTGGCTCTGATTTGTGACCTTAATCTCCAAAGTACTACATATATCTGCACTTAAACATACATGTAAAGAAACAAAGCACAGCTATGGTGAACAGGAAGAGGCAGAACTTGAGTACATTCATCTTGGTATTTTATGTGCAAACCATTCTTGGATCCTTTAGAAGCAGTTCAAACATTGCAATCATGTAAAATACATGAATGCAGTGTAGAAGTATTAATGCATTACTTTTTCTTTTTATGTTATATAATCCTTATCATTAATTGAGATACAAAAGAAAAAGAGGTAGGGAAAGGCTCTGATGTTCACGGGAGGCACATTCACCACCCCCATGTTCCCGTAGAACTGCAGATGGAGTTGTTTAACATGCACATAGTAATAAGCAACGGCCAGGAAAGCATGGGACCAAGGATATTCGGCAAGATCTGGGAATCACTAGCATTGGATGGAGGATGAAATTGTGAGAGGTTGACATCATGTGCCAAACATGAATAGATAGAAAGAGGGAGACAGAAGTACCCTGGAGAACACCAAAAAAGTATGGGCAGCAAAAAGAAGAGGATCCACCCACACCGGTGCACCCCGTAAGAAAGTAAAACTAAAAAGTAGAGGCAGGAGAAAAAACAAGAGAGAGTTGTCCTGAAAATCAAGAAAAGAGAGAACTTCAAGGAAGAAATTCAACAGCATTCAACACCAGAAGGAGAACAAGCAAAGTTAGAAAAGCAGAGCCACACAGATGTTCCAGGTCAGGGCAGTGTCAGAAGCGCAGTGGGGACAGAAGCTAAGAGATGGGGAGAAGCGTGGACGGGCATGAGGGCAGCAGAGCTGGGTCAGTTGAGTTCACTGCAGATGACTTTTTAGAGGAGAGAGGAAGAAGAAGGGGAAGCAGAGCTGTAGGAGGATGCTTGGATTCTGAGCTCACAGGCCTCACTGCCTACCAGCAGCCAGAGGTGTGAAGAAATGATGGCCCTAAAGTTTGAATCCGGGTGCTCCCCTAAAAATTCCCATATTAAAGGCCAGCCCGTGGCCTTGTTGGGAGGTGGAGCTCAGTGGAAGGAAGGTAGATCACTGGGGCTGTGCCCTTGAAGAGGACACTAAGACTTCAGGCCTTTCCTCTTTCCTTTTGCTCTGGGCTGCCATGAGGTAAACAGGCCTTCCTTCCCACCAGCTTGTGTCGTGAAGTACCGTACTACCACAAGCCCAAAGTGCTAGAGCATGGGCCAGAGCCTGTGAAACCATAACAGAAATGAACCTTTATTCCATATTCTTGATTGGTCCTAGACGCTTTGTTAGAGTAGCAAAAAGCCCACGAACACAGATGATCTGGCAAGGAAGGAGGGAGGGAGACTAGGTGAATGAACAGGGTCTGAAGCCACAAAAACATGGAGCCCAGGGCCCTGATGGAGGGAGCTCCTGTGACGGGAGCATTACCTCTTCTGGGATGGACAGAAGGTTAAGGATGAGAAAAGACAAAGGGGGCCTTTGAAAAGCAAAGAGCTACAATGAGATTTTTTTTTTCCCACCCAGTGACCTCTATGTTCTCATTGAAAGAGGTGAGGTTATCTGCTGAGAGTTAAGTGAGTAGTACAGCAGGAGTTTGAGGTGCCTTTCTACTTTCCTAGCAACTCACAATAGCATTTCCTCAATACCACATAAAGATCTGACGGAAAACATAAGGAAGAAGACCTGTCCTGCTAGTCACTTTCTGCGGCTGCAGAGTGCACCAGGGTGAGGGTGGCACTGAATGAAGAACACAGTCCCTCAAGACAGAGACAGGCTCATCTGCCAGGAGCAGGAACTGCTACACTTTCCACAGCCAGCAGCAAGTCTTGCTGGCTCCCCTGAGGGCACTGGTCAGAAGACTTTCTCATTTACACACCACCCAACCTCCAGCCTTCCTGTAAGAAGAAGGTAATTTAGACAGTCATTCGCTAGACGGAGGGCCATTAGCTGGCAGTGGGTGAATTGGGTCATCCCTAAAGAGCACTTAGCACAGAGCCTGGTGCCAGCCCATAAATATTAGCTGTTATTATCCATAAAAACCTAGACGGGGGTGTTGGGAGGGATGTTTGTCACAACCCGATTCCTCCTACATGGTTGGGGAGCCCAACCACCATCCCCTAGCCTATAGCTCTGAGGTCATTTCTCTCTACTCATTCTTTCTGCATTGCTTCTTTTCTTGGAAATGTGTCTGTGGCATTTGCCCCAGTAAATTTTTAAAAAACTGAGTCAGTTTTCAGATATATATAAAAAAAGTCTGGTAGAGGCTCAGTTGTGCAACCACAGCTTAGGAGGTGAGAAGTGAAAAGAATAAGCCATGGACAGGAGGCAATGTGAGGAGAATCCAGAGCCAAAAGCCAAATATTAGCAGGAGATTGATCTCAAGAAAAAGGGCATTATTGAAACCTTATCATGTTACATAAATGGCAATCACCACTATAAATGAAAAACTCAAAAATCATTTTAAGTAACTTTTCAAGGACAAAAGTTTTAAAAATGTTCATCCATATTAATGAACATAATCACCCTGAAATTCAGTACATTCAAGGGAAAATCTTTAGAGCCTCTGAATGCCCTTGCTTGATCTTTTTAATTTTGCAAATAAAGAGGGCTATTTATTAGTGTTTCGCTAGAACCCGAGTCTCCTAATATTTATG
Organism: Fukomys damarensis; assembly: GCF_012274545.1. Classification (NCBI taxonomy): domain Eukaryota; kingdom Metazoa; phylum Chordata; class Mammalia; order Rodentia; family Bathyergidae; genus Fukomys; species Fukomys damarensis. The sequence continues at coordinate 60,293,187 of NW_022900926.1, read as the reverse complement.
ATGCAATTTAATGATTGATGAACAGGATTTGGGGTCAGTTATTTGAGACCTGTAAGTGGACCTACGATTTCGACCCAGGAGATTACCCAACAGATAATAAAGAATACCAAGGAAAAGCTGCATAAATGTGGCACAAACATCATGATAACTCTCTCTCCACTCTTCACTAAAGTAAAAGGCCTTGTGGAGAAATGGTCAACACAACCCTGTGCTCCTCACAGCTACACAGGATTTAAGTCTTTCTCCTTATTTCACTGATGATTAAGTTGAGAGCTGGAGTGTTCTGTAAATGAGAGAAGAAATTGGCAGATGGGTTCTTAGCAGGAAGCACAAAGGTAACAGTGAAAGCTGACTAGGAGAAACCAGGGCTAGCTTTTACCCTAGCTTTAGTGTGGTAATCACAAGATATACCTTTGAACTAGATAGATCTGAGGAATACTGAAACCACTTTCCTAATCAAGTTATCGTGAAATCACTGTCAAAATCTAAAAGTTAACTGTGCGTATTAAGATGCGGGGAATTTCAGTTACGCAAACAAGAGCTCAGACATACCCAGGGGAGGATACATGATTAATAGTATGCTTCAAATTCAAGTAAAATCAGTCAAGAGCACAACTGCTTGGGTAGCACATTGCATAATTATATGTGTTATTTCATTCTTTACTGTAGGCTTGTACATGAACAATCAGGAAAGCTTAAGTCCTACCTGAATATAATTGACCCAAGAAATATCAATAGCTTAATCTGAGACTGCTTTCCATTCAGATATTTTAACTTCTATTTTTATAGAGAAAAAAGTCTGGGAAATGCCTCCTAATTTAAAAATTCAATTTTTTAAATTTCGTAAAGGTTAAATTGATAATTTTTAATAGAATTAAATTGTGTTGGTCCCCCTCCCGAGAAGATGTTTGAATACTATGAGATTCTGAAATCTTCCAGAGTTTTAAGCTGATGGAAATCAGCATTGTGCAGGTCTTACAAAGGCTGACTTAAGGGTGTAACCATTAAGTGAGCACAGTACTCAGTTCTTTTTATTTTTTTAATTGAGTTTATTGGTACATTTTAGGTATACAGTACAGTTACATTCATCATTGAGATCTTGTACCTTTACATGACAGGTCTTGGTTCTCATTTTTTCCCCTTGTCCCTGACCTCCCTTCACCCCTCCTCCCCTCCCCATTTACAAACATTTTATTTCCATTTTTTCATTTTCTCATATTTTTTCTTTTCCCTTATTACCTTCCCCTACCCTTTCCTCTTTCCCTACACCTTTAGCCCTTTTCTTCCTATTTCATGTTGTCAATTAGTACTCAGTTCTTAAAGAGACTTCTGTCATGTACTAAAACAAAAACTGGACCAGTAACGGTAAAACCAGAACTAAAATCACTGTTGCCTGGTGACAAGAGGAAAGTGCATTATACACACCCACATTCAAAAGTACAAATACCTGTGTGCATTATGCACATACAAAAATCTAAGCACAGGTAACAACGTAGGTTGCTACATTTGAAGAATAGTAAATATTTGGAAGATAAGAATAACTCTGGGTACCAGTGAGCAAATTAGAATTTCTGCTTTGAGCCTCAGTAAATTAAAACAAAAAATGGTCAATCAAAATTCTAGAAGTCTACTTTAGGAAAGAAAATGTATGGAGCTTATATTTGTAAAAATGTTTGCAGATTCTGGGTTGAAGGCACACAGTAAATGTCTATTCCAATCCTAGGTAGGACAGGGCCTCTGAAAACAGACACCTGACCTCTGAAGTGTGCTGTTTTAAAGTATTTGGTCAATCAGGCTTTTCAGCAGAAATTCTGGAGCTTTCAGAGATGCAGTGTCTGTGTACAAGCAGTAGCTTATGGTCAATTATAGTAATTAGCTCCTTTGTTAGCAGGGATAGGGAGACACAGATTTTTGTGAGTTTTAACCTAAAATTTTATTACTTAGCTTGGTACTCATTATTTAAAAGAATAATTTCAAACAATTTGTAGAAGCTTGCCACACCCAGAGGGTGCATACTGGGCTACCCTTCAAAAAATATCAAAAATTCTTAAGAGAAATCAAACAATAATCTACACAGTGATATTGGTGGTATGATCTAGTGTTTTCAAGGGGACTTTCTCAAATGAGGATAAAACCATCTAACAGTTATACAACTGTTGTCCCTTTTATGACAGTCTTTATTTGCTTTAATTCTGTCATAGTAAATAATTAATATCATGATTGTATGCCGGACTTAACGGACGTAGTGTTCTGCAGTGCAGACAGCCTGTGTTGTCCTGGTTCCTCTAAACAAGAGTGGCACGTGTGCCGCCCCGTGCCACTTTCCTCCTAAATTTATAGTTCTAATTTCTACAAGTGTAACATTAGACAAGTACACCTAAATTTATTCTTTACTCCAAGCCGGGCCTCACGCTTACCACAACAAAGTAAGCAGATGAAAATTTTCACTCTTCCTCCTCACAGGTGGAAGCGCACAGGATCGATGCACCCCATCTTGCAGGGGAGCACAAAGCAAGCTGTAATGATGCAGCTGCTTAATAATCAGGGGTACAAGGTCTGCAAGTGATTTAGTGGACAGTAGATGGTGACATTGAAAATGTGACTGAAATAACCTGCTTGAAAAAGGAAATATTTTCATTCAATGGTTTTGTATATTAAAACACATTAAGGGCTGGGGTTGTAGCTTAGTGACACCATGCCTGCCTGGAAAGCTCAAGGTCCTGAGTTTGATCCCTGGTACCAGAAAAAAAATTTTTTTTAATTATTATGCTTATTTTTAAAGATTTGGGGGGGGTTAATGTGCTATTTTACATTTTTTAGCCATTTCATATTGCTTTGTAATGTTTATAATAGCAAAAATAATTGGAAGCAACCCAAGAAGCAAAGCTTTGAACTCTAAGCACTCAAATTTGAGGAAAAAGAAAAGATCTGAATCCTATGTCTACCATTTCTTATCTGTGTTACTCAGTCTGAATAATAAGTCCTTATAAGCTACGAAGTTCTTATCTGTAAAGTGAAGATGTTGGGGTTACTTCATAGATCATTGTGGGTTAAAGTAAGAGAGGCAGGATGATTTAAATATGGTAGATATTCATGGTAAGCTAAGTAGATGTTCTTTTAAATTATTTACCAGACAATGTTATAGTAGAGAAAAATAAGATTTGAATCAATCTGATCCTCTTAAAAATTGAATGACATTAACAATTATTACAGTTATCATCATCACCATCTTTACTACCCTTGCTATTATTAATGTTTTTAAAGATCACAGTACCATTGAAGAAGGTAAAAATTTATATGTTCTCTATGTCTGCCTACCCCTCTATCATTACAGTTTTCTCTTATAGGACAGGCTTCCCATGTGGGAAAGAGCTCATTGTGGCATCTGAAAATCAATTCTAAGGCTTTTTCTCTTGTTCACACGTGACCATCTTTATTCAGTAATTTCTAGAAAATCTTCCAAAACAAAACAGACACTGATTTAATTCATGGGAAAGCCAGTTTCCACAAGTCTCTAAGCAGCACAGGTGCTAAAATTATTACTGCTTGTGATTATTAACCAGGAGCAAAACTGAGAACTATAGCTCCATTTTCATTCTTGAAAATGCCTGCCTTTTAATATTTAAAAAGGTCAATTTGCTAGTTCCTATGGAATTTTAAGAGAAGATTTAGTAAACATATCAGGGCTCTAAGAACAATGATAAAATATTTCCATATAAAGACATAAATTTAAATTGATATTCCCTCAGAATAATTAAACTTCTCTACAACCATTTAATGCCTGCATTCCAGGAATCTTCTGCAACACAAGGTCTGAGGTACCTGGTACATGGCTCTGTGGAAATATTAGAACTCTTGTTTGCCTGCATGCTGCCTCCTCTCTGGATAGAGGAATTGGAAAACATGAAACTCTCAGGTAGACATAGCCCAGCAGGAAAGGGACTTGCTAGGATCTCACTCCCCACCCTTGCTCTCTAGGCAGGAAGCCAAGGTTACTCAGAAGGGATACCTCCCTTTTTCTTCCCACTTCTCAGAGTATGAGACTAGAGCCAAGTCATCCCTCACCCAAGGGGAGTAGAGAATTGGATAATGATAGACTCAGAGTGCAGTCTCCTCCTCGGGTTGGCACAACATAAAGATTTCATCTTGTGTGCAGTCCAGTCTAGCCCCTGGTTACTGGACTGTTTTGGACAGATCCGGCCTGGCAGAGAGCAGTGGGGGTAGCAGTGTATGCTAATGGTTTTTACCATGCCTCAGATCTGTGCTGTCCTGGCCCGAGCTATTCAGACCACTGAGTGTTCACTGTGCACTCAATGGATGCCAGGCACTGTGACAGATGCTTTCCAAACCTTATCAAGGATAAGACTCTTTAGGGTATTTTTTAATGGAGATCCTTCACAGTTTTTCTGTAATCAAAGTTATTTTGAAATACAAAAGTTATTCATTACAACAGAGAGCTCTTGGCTTCGTCCTCAAAAGTACTAAAGCAGAAGCTCCCCACATGAATGGAATGTGGTCAGAGAGCTGAGCAACCACTGCTTGTGAGGCTGACATGGTAACTTACATTAACACCACTCTATTTAATTAATACCCCACAGATTGCAAAATGCCATGGACTCATGGGTCATCAAATCAATTTTGTGGATCATGATCAATGTATATTTTTAAATAAAACACAGAAGTTTAAGGTACACCACTCCTAGAGAAGTAAATTATTGTCTGATGAGTCTTTCTGAGGTACAAATCTCTGTGTAGATATCTTTAGCTGCATATCCAGATCTCTATCTGCATCTGTCTGTCTACCTGCATCTGTCTATGATTGTCCAGGGAGAAACTATGCATTGATCACAATGAAAACATGTATGTTTTACTTCATGACAACAGCCAAATGCATGTGAAATTAAGTGATTTAAATTAAATGTTTCCAGGGCCGGGGATTTAATCCAGTGGTGCTGCTGCCTGCCTCACAAGTGCAAGGACCCGAGTTCGATCCCCAGTACCACCCCCAAAAATTAATTAATTAAATGTTCCTGCTGCAGTTTTAATGGTTTTCCTTCTCTTTTGTACCTTCTCAGTTTGGGAAAACTGAGAAAGAGGCTTATCACCAACCACAAACTCTTCACTATAAATTATAAATTGGCCCCTCTCAGCCTTTTCTCTCACTTCAAAAGGTGACATTTCTTTGCCTCTCTTAATGAATAAATGTCATAATTCTCTATTCAGTGTCCTTCAAGTTCATATGTTGGATTTTAGTGTTAGGTTCCAAACTGGTAGTACTTTTATATTGTGACTGTTATCTAGTTTTTTTCTTCTTTATGGAAAAAAAAAAAAAAGAATGAGAGGAACTGGATTCACATAGCACTCAGAAGGACTTCAGCCAGAAATAATGAAAAATTTCCTGGTACCCAGGACAATATAAACTGTAATAGGTCATGGGGGGACTCTGGAGGTCTGTGGGAACCAGATTCTTTTCTGTCTGGAATTCCATAGCCAGCCGTAAGCCTGTCTGAAGACCAGGGAGTGGTCTTCCAGGCCTACAGTGCCTTTTCTGCCCTGCACCCCTGAGACATAATGAAACACTAACTACAAACCCATAAGCCCCTCTGAATAGACGCGGAGACAGCTCGCTGTGCTCCCAAAGTGGAGTCACTGTTGAAGTAGAGAACATGCTTATTGTGGTCAGCTGTGCCTGACATGGGCTTTAACAGCCCCATAAGCCGTTTTGTTTCTCTGGGTCTCATTATTTCATCACTGGAATGAAAGAAAATAATATATTCCTCATAGTTAGGAAATTAAATTAAACATATGATCAGCCCCCCATGGGACCTGGCAAATATAAGAACTCATTAACTTTAGCATTACTTTTCCCTTTAAAATGTTAGACCCAGAGCAGTTTTTAAGAGCCTTCATTCAGGACAGAGTTCTTAGTTGTTATGCCATTGCCAATAATTTCTGAAACCAGAAATCTTTATTCCCACCTTGACCAATATTCAATCATGGTTTGGTTTTGTTTTAGATTGGAAGGAGACATTAAAAATCAAACTCTCTCTCCATTCCCCACCACTATTAACCTAAAACCCTGTTCTTATTCCTTCTTACAATGTGGAATGTCAAAGGTGTCTTTCTTCTGCAAAGTAAAAGAAGAGGGAAAGAAGTTACACAGCAAAGGTTATATGTACCTCATTTTTACTAAATGATCATACAGTTGGTTCATTTAGTGGGCTTTGTAAAAAATATATTTAGTTTAATAATCATCTGCTTGTACTCCTCAAAGCAATTACTGGTCAAAATAATTCTCTTCAATATTTAAGATGCTTTTATGTGTCTTTGCAGAAATGTGATGCCGGATTCTTTCTCGCCTTCTCAGGAGAATGCTTGCCCTGTGACTGTAATGGTAATTCCAACGAATGCTCTGATGGCTCTGGATTCTGTGTGGTAAGTTGGGGACCTGCAGGAGCAAATTGCTAATCAAGCTTTTTTTCCCCGCTTCAGTGTTTCCTGTAAAACATCAAGTAAACGCCTTCTGATTTTAAGTGGCCACCAAGGCATTTGCAGGATCCTGCCTGAGCTGGAGGGGCATCTGTCTCCTCCCTGGGGCAGCTGACTGCCTGCTGTAGGCCATGGTGATGGGACCAAAAATAACACACAGAGGAGGAAGCTGTCCCTCCATATCCCCCTGTAATAGTATAGTTTGCCATATGTTTGGCTTCATCTCACATAAATGAGGAGACTAAAACAGTTGTTGCATAGCTTATTATGGACTGTAAGACAATCAGGTCTATACATCAAAATTAGCTAAAGAAAAAAAAGACAAGTTTGAACAAAATAGCCAGTGATAAAGACCCTTGGCCTCATGGTCTTTCTAATTCTGTGTTCTAGCCCCAGAGGGACTTTTTCCCTCAACTGAAATCGATTTCCCAACTGACTCTTCCTCACGGAAGCATGGTGTCTCGTTGGAAGCTGAGAAGTCTTCTAGTAAACAAGTATCTGCTACATCTTTCTCATTTTCCGTGAAGACACTGACAGCCTGGTAAAGGTTGGGACTGACATATTTGCTGAAATAGCTTCCATAGAAGTCATGGGGGGATTTTACGTACTTATTCCCTAATACCGTGTTTTCCTTCATTAGCCATATGTGTAGCAGGAAATTCTCAACATAGAAAAAGATCCTTTGCAAAATTTCAACAGTAATTTCACTTGAGCTGCAAGAGTATTTCTTTAAACACACTGAAAATTAGAATAATTCTCCCTGTTAAACAGGTAACATAGCCGGGGATTTAGCTCAGCGGTTCAGTGGCCTGCCTTGCAAGCGCAAGGACCCGAGTTCGATCTCCGGTGCCAAAAAAAAAAAAAAAAAAAAGAACAGGTAACATTAATTATAAGTGGCTTCCGAGGTATGTAAATGGGTTTTGTTTTAGATTTACTTCACTTTAGGATGCAAATTAGAACCCTTTATTTATTTTAAATCTAGAAGTTGTAATGTATCTAGGGACAGAGGATTAAGTGGCAAAACCCTAAATGTTGCTGTCTCTTGGTAGAGTTTGTTTAGTCCTGACATTTGTTTCCCCTCCCCCACATTCTTAAATAAGCCTTACATTCAGGATGTCCTCAGCAGTGTAGGCACAAGCAGCTGCCAAAGTCTGCCCCTTTCTAATGCTTCCATCTCCGGTTTCCTGTTATTTTAATCTCAGTGACATTTTTAAAAAGCTGTGCATACACTTGAACTAATAATGTACATCTCTGGTAATTTGACAAATTACGGGTTCTTTATTATAAGGTTTATTAGACTGTAACACAGTAGGGACCACCAAGCCACTAAACAACCAGTAAGACAAAAACTGAAATAAATTAAGGGGACAAAAGTTCCTTCTGCCATTGCCTGTCAAGAAAAATGGCGCCACCAGAAAAGGAGCCAATGGTTTTGTCTTTGACCTAGATGTGAGCTTCTGAAAAGGATGATCAATGTGGAATACCTCCCCAGTAGGGTGTGCAGGTTCTAGTACGTATCTGGTGGTGACTTGGGTTATTAAACACTTATATACTCACCCAGAGAAGTTGGCAGTCTTCTTGCAGTTATTTCAATCCAAGACAGGAAATTTAAACAAAAAGAAATAGTCATCTTAATGATGTTTCTCTACTATTACCCCAGCCAGAGAGAAATAGCTTTTTCCCTGATCACAGTAATGCAACCTCAGTATGAAAAACTTAGATATACATGGTATTTGAAATTCAAAGTGAAAATCATCCACAATTCTGTCTCCCAGAGATGCACATATTGTATTGTTATAAACTTGATTTTAAAAGAAAAAGGTAGACTTTACATTTACTTAAAGGCAGGTGAAGGAGGAGAACAGGTTTGCAAATACGTAAATGATATTGTCACTAGGTGAGGTCTGCGGAGTCACACTGGAGTAAGACTTACTTTTTCCCATTGCCTTGGTGTTCCTACTCCAGCCCAATGGAGTCAGGTCCTGACCTGATTCCTGCTCATCTCCACCCCTCAGGTTACCAGAAAAGCAGAGACTCCAACCCAAAAACTTCCGTGCAGCTTACTATGGTTGCTAGTATTTCAGTAAGTTTTTGTTTTGTTTTGTTCTGTTTTGTATGGTACTAGGGATTGAACCCAGGGCCTTCACACTGAGTTATTTGTAGCCCCCTTTTTTGAGCTAATGTCTTGTTAAATCACTGAGCCCAGGCTAGGCTCAAACTTGCAATTCTCTTGTCTCAGCCTCCTAGTGTGCTAGAAATACAGGTGTGCACCACCATGCCCAGCTTCAGTCAGTTCTTGTAGATTCCCCAACAATTTATGTCTCCCACCTGTCACAAACAATAAAAAAAAAAGGGAAAGCCTTCTTTTGGTTCATTTTTTCTTATTCAGTTTTTATTTTGAAGGGTTGGTATTGTAGTCAGGGTTTGTAAGGGAAGAGATTTAAAACAAGGCATGTAATTTTTAGGATTATTTTATAATATTCACCCTAAAAGTTGAGTGCAGAGGAGTGCAAGAGATCATCCAGCTGAGATACTGGATCCCACAGCAATGTCCGGCACAGGTCCAGCTGAAGCCCTAGAGTCCACAGCAGTGTCCTTCATGTGTCCAGCCAGAGACCTGGAGCCCACGTCAGTGTCTTATGCAAGTCTGACTGAGGATCTGCTCCAGCAAGGCCCAAAGGTCCGTGTTGCAAGCTAGGAAGCCTGCGTGCATGAGTGAAGGATCTGGAATGCTGAGGGATCTGCACTGGAGCCAGAAGCAATGCTCTAGGTGCAGACCAGAGCTCCCCTGAGGAGCACTGCAACCATCCCCAGTGACAGCCAGGACCCTAGCTCTTCAGATGGTGAGAACAGCCAAGTCCGCATCAGTAAAACCAGCCACAGCAAGCTTCTCCGAGAAAATCAGCAGCACAAAATCTTCCCCTTCAGTTTTCTTTCTATGCCATTGGTAGCAACCTTCAGGTGGCTCCTGCATACCCGGGTCCATGCTGACCAGTTCAGCTGGGTGTTCTGAGTTGACCATTAGTTGATCCACCACACTTAGCCCTTCATTTGCCTTGTTCCTCTTGCTTCTCATTTTTCCTCAGTTTCATTGTCCATTTGAATTGATAGAATGATTGCCTGATTTATAGACTGATCCTTGCTAGTTGATGATGTAAGTCATGCAGCAACAAAATACAGAGCAGACCCAGTTATCTATCGTACTATTTTGGACATCAGACGAGCAAAGAGTCAGTAATGCAACACCATTTTTTCGAATACAGAAAGGTGTAAGTGGGAAACGGCTTAGAATTCTGTAATGAGGTGTACACATTCTGAGGGTCCACGTTACATCGTATCAGAACTGTGGTGTCTGGCATGGGTTCAGCTGAGTTGGCTGGGTGGGACCCCAAATGCCAGGCAACTCTAGAGGATGTGACTCTCCTGAAGGAAGTGGGAGCAGACAGGTGGCTGGCTGCTGGCAGAATTATGTGGCCGCAGACAACCTGTGTGTGATTTCAGCTGCAGAGGATATGTGGCAGGAACCAAGAAGGGGATCAGTAAAAGCCACCATGTAGAGAACCGAAGATCTGTGATTTGGGGAGAACCTAGAACGGGAGAAGGGCACATTGTGACTTGAAATTCATCACTGGCAGAGGCTCCTCGGCTTCCTTTTGATTAAGGATTGCTTCATCTCTTGCTTTAATCCATCCCTCTGACATCTTCAGAGCAGTACCCCTTCACCAGACCCTGGTTGGCTCCAACCAGAGTCCCTACTGTGTGACTGAAGGACTGTGGGGGAAGCACACTGGCTTGAAAATACATGTGGGTATCACACCGCCACAAAGCTCAAGCTAGCAGGACCATCGGGACTCTGAAATCGTGCAGAAACGCTCACCTGCTTGGGGACAGTAATTGAAAAAGATTTCAGGATTTGTGTCAACATTTCAGAGAAATACTTTTCCTTAATGTGAATCAAATATTCAGATTTTTAAAACATCAAAAGAGTTACAAAGTATAATTGAAATCTAGAAAGAGCACATGAAGCTGTTGTATATTTATATCTGGCTGGTGATTTTATTGTTTTCACTTTTGAATAATGTATACCTGCCCAAATTTTCTAGAACTGCCTGTAATATTTTGATTAAAAAATATAGTAATATTTAAATAGGCTTTTAGTCTGCCCTAAACACCATGGAGAAGGCAGGTAGTGCAACATATTGAAAGCTAAATGAAAAATCTTAATTTTTGTAAATAGTGATCAGTTTGGTTCTATAATATTCCAAAACAGTCAGAAACCACTAAGCAAGGGTAGTTTGGTCAAATTCCCTGTTGTTTGTGTCCAGCAACATAAGAAAGCAGATCTGAGTTCCTCCAAATGTTGTTCATCCTTCCTCTCAAGGCAGAACTTGTTCCTCGTCTTGTACTCCTCACCCAGTTAATGACAGCACCACCTGCTGGGTCCCTGATGTTTGGAGGCCCTGGATCTTCACTGGTTTCCATTTCCTTATCCCCAGTGTCAGTCAGACTCCAAATGCTACAGTCTGAACTAGAAGGCAGCCTCTTCCCTTCTCCACCCTGCTACTGCCTTATTTGAGGACTGCAGAGACCCTCTGTGGCTGCTACCCCAGTTTCCCAGTGTCTAATCTCCTGACAGCAGTGAAGGAGTCTTTAAAAGCACGCCCTGATCAGGGAATCCCACTTTCTAAAGCCCTCCAGGAGTCTCTGCCCCATCACACTGAGCACACAGTCACCTAAACCCACTCTGTACTTTCACACGCTGGGCCAAGTTATTCCCATGTGCTCCAAGTGAGATTTCTTCAAGGGTTACTTCAAGGTCTAGTTCAAAATCACCACCTCCACTAAAGCCTTCAGCTCTCTCAAGAAGCTCTTCAAGATCTCTCATCGTTAGCAGGTGTATGCTTTATACATACCTCAGGCACAGCCTTGAACTCACAGTATTAGTCTTGGTTTCCTGCTGTTTCTTTCACAAGTCTGTGAGTCCCTCAGGGAAGGGGAGAAGGAAAGTCTTCATCAAAACGCATTCTTCGGGTGGAGGACTAATATCTAGAATACACAAGAACTCAAAAAACTTGGACCCCTCCCAAAATAAAAGACCCTATCAAAAAATTGGAAGCTGAAATGAATAGACACTTCCCAGAAGAAGGAAGAAAAGCTAATAAATACATGGAAAAATGTATTAGAGAAATGCAAATTAAAACAACACTGTGATTCTATCTTACCCCAGAAAAAAATGCTTTCATCAAGAAATGGCCAGCCAGCTGTCGGGGCTGCAGGGAAAGGAAGTCTTTTATGTTGATGGTGGGGATATAAACTAGTACAAGCTCTATGGAAATCAGTATGGAGATACCTCAAAACACTAAAACTAGAAGTTTCACTTGACCCAGGTATTCTCTTTCCAGGTGTCTTCCCTAAAGAATTAAAGACAGCACGCCACAGTGATTCATGCACACCCATGTTCACAGCGGCACAGTTCACAATAGCTAAATCTTGGAAGCAGCCCGTATGCCCATAACAGATGAATGGATAAAGAAGATGTGGTATTTATACACAATGGAAAACTATTCTACCATAAAGAAGGATACACTTGAGTCATTTGTAGAAAAATGGTTGCACCTGGAGACCATTATATTTTGTGAAATCAATCAAGCACATGAGCTTAAATGTTGCATGGTTTCTTTTATACGTGAAACTCAGATATAAATTTAAAAGCAAAATAAAAGATGGGTAATAGGAAAAAAAGAACACTCAGAGGCATTCTTGGTTTATTAATTAAAACGGGTTTTCTGTGTGTATTTTGTGATGTTTGTGATAGGCTTTAGAGTTCACAAACAAGAATTCCCCAGAGCACTACTGGAAAAAGTCCTTCTATTAAACCTCTTTGCGTACATGTTTCTAAGGTAATTGCTCAAATAGACGGGTGCTTCCTCAATGGCATTCTAATTGTAACAGTGTACTTTTCACTGTTCAACTCAACCTTTGTACACTCCGGTGACTGTAAAGATAAAAAGGTCATAGTGTCCGTGGTGTTGGCTTGTGAAGTCCAGTCCACTCACAGAGAAAACTGTCTCTGGGTTAGTATTGCTGCCTCTTATAGAGACAAATCCCTGGGCTAGCCAGCTCCTGAGGACCTGGTCCATTCATGTCAATGGCAGTTCAGTACCGAGAGACACGATGCATCGGGAAGAACAAGGAAGATGGCCGTGGAGAGCTGTGCAATGTAGACAGTAGGGTGAGGGAGAACTGCGGAGGGAAGAGTCAGGCAGGATTTTGTGGACATTTTAAAGCCTAACGAAGATCCTAAATGAGGAAACAAGTGTTTCAGACAGAAGGTTCATCGGCCTCTGTTGTGCCCTTTTTCCCATTTATTATACTTAACCACAAATGGAAAAATCACACAAATCGATGTACTTACTATGTGTCATTATCAAGGATTCCAACTATCAGCAGAATACACTTTGCCTTCTATTCCATTTGTGCCACAGTCTGACACATTTTGTTTGCTTATCTCCATAAATCCTTATTATTCCCATGGTCATGGGTATGGACCAGGGAGGTACTATTTTTCCATTTCATATTCATTCCAAGGCAGTAAACTCATGCTCTCAGAGTTTGAGCTTCCCGATTATATTTGAGAAGTGAAAGGAGTACTCTGCAAAGAGTCCCCTCTGCACACAAACTCTACACAGAGTCCCAGGCTATTGCACAAGGGTGAGGTCTTTGATTGCCCACCTCTTTCTAGCATCAACTGGGTTTAACAGGGCTCCTTTGCTGGCTGAACACCATCTGTTCTATTGGGCCTGATGTCCCTTTTTTTGAAGCATTGTTTAGTTGCTACATTTGTTGTCTACAAACAAATGTCAACACTGTTTTCTTCTGATTCCTTATCAAATCCCTGTCTTTTGTCTCAGAACTGCCAGTGGAACACGACAGGGGAGCACTGTGAAAAATGCCTGGATGGTTACATTGGAGATTCCATCAGGGGAGCACCTCATTTCTGCCAGCCATGCCCCTGTCCCTTGCCCCACCTGGCCAAGTAAGTCCTGAAAGAAGATGGTCTCTTCTGATGCTTATACCTCAGCATGCCTTTCCTTTCCCTATTCAGAGTTCTGCGTCTCATTTGAGATGCGGCTGAGAAAGACAGAGGGAAGGTTTCTAATCAGAACTGCTTTGCCCTTGCAGTCTTGCTCACTACTGTGTTCCCCAAACCCAGGACTGCATCCGAAGGTCAGTGAAGTCTCCCAAGTGTCACTGGCAAGGCTGGCCACATTTTTCCTCAGCTATCCCTTGACCTCAAGCGGTCACAACTGGTAATACCAGCATGCTCTTGGTAATACAGTATCTGGAGTGCCATTGCCTCTTCTCCTCACAGAGCAGGCATCACTCTACGGGTGGCAGTCAGGCATGCATTTCTAGTACAGTCAATCATAAACAGTGCATCTTAAGGCTGATCAGCTCATAGACAGTTAAAAGAAAGCTAATTCTCACTTCTGTGTTTTGACCTGAGAAGTTAAAGAGAATATACACACATCTTAGCAGAAAGAATGAAATTCTTTTTAAGCACGTAATAGATATAAATCCAGGAATCAAATCATGAATAGTTTCTTTATTGGCTTAAAAATGATAATATGTAGAATGAAAATGGTGCAGAGGAGTTTGGTTTTCCATTGAGCAATCAGTTCTCCACCTCTCTGACACCAACTGGATGCCAGTAGATTCAGTGCTGACTGAAAGTACCTGCACTGAGGGTTCCTTTCCACAAGACTGTTGCCATTTCACCTGGCGGCATGTGAGTGCCATCTGTCCAGCAGACTGCAAATTGTGGTTTCCTCAGTCCCTCCTCAGCTTTAATAATTCACTGGAATTACTCACAGAACTCAGAACAGTGCTATACTTCTAATATCAGCAAATTATAAAAGATACAATTCACATACATACAAAGGAAGTAATGCATAAGGAAAAATAAAGAGGGAGGCAGAAGGAGATGCCCCACCACTTGGCATAGCCGTGCATGCAGACCCAGAAGTTCCCCAAAGCTCATGTGTGGGGCTCCTCATCAGGCTCCTATCATAAGCATGATTGGTTACATCTCTGGCCTCTGGTGATCACACTTACTGTCCAGCCTGTCCCTGGAGGTCCGAGGCAGGGGTGAAGGAGCCCAGTTCCCACTCTGGGGGTCCACTGAGGTCCTCATCAGGATAAACAGTGTGAATGAAAGAGACTCCTGATGAACAAAAAGGCAATCTTCACTCAGAAAACTGGAAGGTTACAGAAGCCTGTGCTAAGAACCAGAGACAAGGACAAAAACCTCTACTTTATTTTATATTATACCAAAGAGAAAGAAAAGCCAGCTTAATTTCATATTTTTGTGTGTCTGTATGATCTCAGCCAAGTTAGTTTGTGTCCGTGTTTCTCTTTCTATGAGATTTAAGGTCAAGGAGACTAGGACAATTTGGACTGCTTTCCTTGATTCCTTTTACCTGCACTGGGTCTTAGTTTTTTCTTTAATTGGTAAGTCGAGCTAAGGTGTTAGGGTCTGCACTGTGAGGCTGTGGAATTGGACTAGAGGGATCTATGTGGAGCATTTGGGTTGGTGCATTGCAAATGGAAAGGTGTAAGGTAGACGTGGGCTTTATTGAACACATCACATAGTATTTTTTCTAGTGCCTTATTTTCTGCATGACAGGTATTACCCTAATTGTTTGCATGCAATAGGGATGCAATATTTAACTAATTGATTGCTGCTGTAATGATTGAATAATACATAAAAATATGACCTAAAATCTCAAGTACCTCACACACACACACAGAACACACACACAGTCACATTTCTTGATCAGAAAAGAGAAAGAAGATGCCAACGAGGTTTTTCCCTTATTGTTTTCCTTAACTGAACACCAATATTGACTAATATTTTGTCCAGTAGCTTGTGATGTGTTTGAATCAGCCAGGTCATACCTTTAGATCCCCATCTTTCTTCAGAAAGCCTTAAACTAGCTCTGGCCTCGCTTTGTATTCTTTCGAGTCTGATGGTATTAATAATGCATGCAAGATAGATGGTACTGAGAGTACATTTGAAAAGCACAAGCATTCAATATTCTATTATTTCACTCTAGAATGCCATGATTTATGAGCTCCCTTAGCTTCAGTTGGGTATAATCTTTAATTCTTTATTAATATTCTGCTCGCTGACGTTGATCCTAACCTCATCTGTTGAAATGTTTACCACACTCCTCTTTTGCCATAGTGTAGTTATTCTGTTAAATATATTTTCTTCTAGTTTCCCATAAACCACTTTTGCTCATTCACCATATAAATTAAGATATTGGATAGCATCATTGGCTCAGAAAAGACTTTTTAAGGTTTGCACTGCGTACAATTTCTTTAGATAATAACATGAATTGGGAAGACAATCTCAGGTAGTTCCAATTGTCTCACCGTCTCACTTTCACACTTTTTGCCCCATTCACATGACAAGCATTTCTCATCTAAAGTACCTAATGATGATGTCTCAAGATGCGAGACTTCTAGAACATTATTGCCTGCGGACTGAGACATCTCTACATAGAGTCGTGGAGTAAACTTTTGTGTTCTTATTATAAGCTAGTCATGGACTAGTCACTATTACAGCAGTGTATAAAACAAAATCTTATCTTCCTTTGACATAGGTCAAAATTTAGTAATGTTTGTGGAGTATTTTTGTTGAGCCAGAAATGTTTCTGAGGACCATTGGCTCTTTCCAATAAATGAAGCAGTAGTTTGCCAGTGATGGAGGTGACGAGTTACTATCCTGAGAGAGGAGGCAGCTTTCATAGACCTTCAGAGCTGCCAGTTTGCCCATGCCATGTGGTTAGATCTGGGGCTCACAGCAGCTGCGGGACCTCAGGAATGCTCTCTGAAGTTAGGTGTGGAGTGGCCGATAGGAAGGCTCAAGTCTCTGTGCAATACAGATTTGAGGTTAAAAAACCTGCAGGAAATGAAAACAAAAACATGTCATCCATAAGTAAGAACATCCTGTGGGATTGGGAGGAACCAGCAGGGGCTAAGAGACCTCTGAGATTGTGGAAATGTTTCTTTGTCATGGCACCAAAGCCCTACTGTGGAAGAAACTGATTGCAAAAGGGCAGAAGGGGAAGTCTGTGATCCTAGACCTGAACAAACTTGCGTGGATTCTATGCAGTTTTAATCTCACATATTAACCAGATATCTTAACAAAAGTCAGATGCCCCATTGTCTCTTCTGAAATTTTAAAAAATATTCATATTGCTGCTTTCTATTAAAATAAAATTGTCAGGACTTTTCAGAAAGGCACCTGGTGTGGAATCTGAGTTGTACTTGAAAATTCATGGGTTGAGCGTACAGACCTGGGATTTGGATTTCCAGTTAACAATAGCCAGACCAGAAAGCAAAGGAAAAAATGTTTAAGGGAGTTAGACAAACAAAGGATTGAGTCTATTTTTCAAGTTCCCTGAGGGTTTTCTACCTTCCACTTGAAGTGGGCGCCACAGTGGTTGCAGTGGGCTGAGAGAGGCACCATGTTTCCATTTTCCTACACAATCATAGAAGTTTTCCTAGGAAAAACATAAGCAGTTAATGCTGATAAAAACAAAATGAACTTCAGTGACTGCTGCTGCCTCTGACTGTGCCCCACGGAAACCTGCCCTGAAGTAGTTCCCAAGGACTATTTGCATAGAGTTCATTTATTTACTTTGGGGTCGGCCGGACATCCTCCATGTCTACCAGTAGCTATAGCAATCACTGGGTTAAGGCAAATGTGCTCTGTTTGAAACAGTGGGATGGCAGCTCAAGGCAGACAGCTCCAGGTGCCCCTGGAAGATGAAACAGCAGCCTGGCAGATGTTTCATCCTGGAGTTGTGGGCAGGCTGCTGGGTGCAACACCTTCAAAGAAAGGTGCAGGAGGGTTTGTCCCTCTCCTGGAGTTACTGTTTCTTTAATTCAGCTTAAGGAATAAAAACAGTAAAAAATAAAGGGGTAAAGGCCAAGAAAATGTAATTTCATTGGAATGTTTTACCAAAGTTTTTAGAGAAAATAAATTGTGGGTATTACCTTTCACTGAGAACATGTCCTGTTTTCTGATTTTAAAATGTCTTCAAATGAAGCAAGAATACCCATCTGCTTTCCTTCAGAGATCATTAGTGGAGGATTGCTGATATATGCAGGAACGTGAGAGCAGCAGGTCACACCTCATTGATTGCACAGTACCTAAGCCAAAATTGAAAGCCATTAAAATTGTTCACACACACACACACACACACACACACACATACACACACCTACACCAGGCACAATTCGGGTGTTAGTGTAAAAATTTTACATACATCTCTCCTGTTTCAATAGTTAGGATAGCTTTTTATTCTTCTGAGTCAGTGTTCTTATTACTTTTTTGTGCTATGTCTTAATTTTTATTGTCAGAGGAAGAGAAGGAGGAAAGGGGGAGAAAGAGGAGGAGAAGAATGCCAGAGGCTTTGTTGGCTAAAATCTTTTTTATTGTGTGTCCTGTTTCTTGCTCAGGACTTGGTTTGTGACTTTAATCAACTTCACCCTCATTCCAAACATTTAAGATATGCACGAAAGGAATTAAGATTAAGTGGAGATTATGTAGATTAGAAATAGTTTCTCATCTTTAAAGAGGTCCAGCCAGATATGGTGGTGCATGCTTGTAATTCCTGTATTTGGGAGATGGGTGTGAGGATTACAAGTTCAAGACCAGCCTGAGCTACATATCAAGTCACTGTCCCAAAACAAGCAGAATAAATAGATAAGGTCCAGTGCAAAAAAAATACGGGAAATTTTCAAATATATGTGTGTGTGTATGTATATACTTTATATATATATTATATATATATATAATATACTTTATATATATATATATAAAGTATAGTGAGGATAAGAAGGAATTCTTTTACAAAACCTAAAATTGCAGATAAATTTTATTTAATTTCTGGCTTGGAAGTAGTATCCTAGACTTGTACTTGAAATGTTAATGTCATATATAAGTGAACATCAAATCTGAAATACTAGAAATTCTCACTCCTTTGAGAAAAAAAAAGCACCTCTCTGAAATCAGTAAGGTGTACCTGGGAAATGGTCCTCTTTGTGGAGTGGCGTTTTCTGTCTAGGCCGGTTGGTCTAACTTTTCCTGAAAAGGAAAATAAATAAATAATTGCAGCCACTAAAATTGGAGGAGGACCAAGATAGAAATTATCAAATCAAAAATTAAGATAGTCTTCTCAATGTTATATGGAATGAACTTCAAACATTCACTTAAAATTCTAGTTTTGCAGAATCCTGCTATAGAAAAAATGGAGCTGTTCGATGTATTTGTAAAGAAAACTATGCTGGGCCTAACTGTGAAAGGTAGGTAAATGAAATTCTCCATTGTCTGTGATGATCAATAAAAACCTTTCTGGGCCGGGAAGTGAGCTCAGTGGTTCTGCCGCCTGCCTCTCAAGCGCAAGGTCCTGAGCTTGATCCCTGGTACAAAAAAAAAAAAAAAAAAAAATACTTGACAAGAACAAAAAAAGCTTTCTGTTTTCTTACACTTGTCAGTTCTGTCATTGTTCTCCTATAATGGTGTTAAAGTGTATGCTTAGGAGGACAGGGTAAAGGACCACAGTTAAGACCCCTTGGGGAGCTTTCCCAATGCTGCTATAACCAAATGTTCCACTGGAATTCAGGCAAGGCCACATCTCAGAATAAACAGACCAGCCAAGGTGGAAACGGAGTCTGTGTCTGTTGAGAAGATTCTCTAGTTTTGGTAACAATCCTTTCTCCATCAGTGGAGACACACACACACACAC
>NW_022900926.1:60256359-60273377 GCF_012274545.1 Fukomys damarensis | reverse complement strand
TTTTACTTTCTCTAAGTTGGAATCTTGATCACAGGGAATACCTCCTTGGAGTTACTCTGAGTTTGAGAGCATCTTTTTGTGGTAGGTTCAGAGGGAAATCTGAAATTGTGGGCCAAGCTTCAGAATCTCCAGGTTTCACAGAATGAAGATAAAAGTTTAATTATTGTTTGCTCCCTACAAATCCCCACAGATAAGATAAGGCAGCTAGATTATGAGAAGCTAAATGACCCGTTCACTGCCGCAATGCTGAACTCTCTCCTGATACTCCATGTTTAATGCTCTTGCCACTTCACAACTCTGGAATTAATAAATCAATTAATAAATAAAGCAATGTTATAACATTGAATAACAAAACACCATTCATGCCCTCATAGGGGTAATGACAAAGACACAAAAGGAAGAGTGTTAGCATTGGAGCTCTGGCTCCAATAACTTGTTCGAATAACCTGTTCTTACTTTTGCTCTATAATCTCATCTCTAGATCTACTGATGACTTGACCTATCCAGAGAAAACAGAGTTGATAGATCTACAGTATAAGTCAAAGACCTGTGGCTATAAACTTTTTTATTTCAATTAGTGATCATTTTTTTCTGGCAAAATAGAAAACTGAAAGATATGCTATTTGTAAAAAAATGATGATAATTGTGGCAAAAAGCTATTGCTTCGAGAAATTTTGAGCTCTTCTTTCTTCTTTCTCTTCTGCTTCTTCTTTAGTGCCGCTCACCTGTTAGCGAATGCCTCCGGAATGGCTTTTTACCAAAGTGAGCTTTTTCTGGATAGTTTTCTCTGTCTTGCCAAGTGATGTCATGTTCTACCTTGCAACTCTTCAGAGTCACACGAACAAGAATGCTCTTGCCAGATGCAGCACCTGAACCTCAGACTTCTCAGTCTCCATGACTGTAAGACATAAATTTCTTTTTAAAATAAATTGCCCAGTTTGTGATACTGAGTTATAGCAACAGAAAACCAAATAGGACACCACCACTTGATAAAATCTCCAAGTACTAAACAGACCTACAGTGTTCTTGGTTTGGATTACATTTCACTTCTGTTTGAAACAGATATCCATACAAATCAGCTGCATGTTTTGAAAAGCTCTTGTAGAGGTTCAAGTTCACCAATACACTGAAAACATAGATGAGAAGAGTCTTAACTCAGACAATTTAAGAGCTTGGCTGTTCAACCCAAAACTGAAATCTTCCTCTCAGTCTCAGGTTCAAACATAAATCAGAAAGCAGCTAAGGCCACCTCCTTTTGGAAGATCCCCCTCCAGGGAAAAGAAATGACTCCTTCCACAGCGTTCTTGAACCGATTTTGCCTGCCTTTCTGTTTAACATTTAATTCTCCTGCCTTGCACTGAATGGCTTTTCATTTTGCCTCCTCCCTTAGCCTTCAAGTTCTTTGAAGACTGTGTCTTAGAGGAATTTGCCCCAGCACCCTCTCCACCCTGAATTGTGAAATCCAACTGTGATGTAGAAGACCTCACACTCTCCCTCTGGGAGGGGTGGAGGAGGGAGATGTGTGTGGAGGGTGGAAGAGAAGGGGAAGAGTGGAGAAAGTTGCCCACACTGACCTTGCACACAGAGGAGTGGTCTTAGAAGCAGAGCTTCCTTACAGACCCTTGGTTGATTCCAAAGCGACCCATTAGCAGATGAGTATCATAGGACCACGTAATCAACTGTTAGAGACCCTTTAACACAGAAGATATTTGAGAAGGCACTTGGAAAAAGCATTATAAGGACAGGGCAAGGATCCAGACTGTCAAGCTGAACTGTTCAAATCCTGCATGCCCACTTGGTAGTGACACTACTTTAGACAAGTCCCACCACTGCTCCTGGCTCACTGTCCTCATTTACAACCTCTCAGCGTGGTTCTGAGGCTGACGGGTGAGGAATGTAAAGTACTGTGGAGAGATGACAGCAGGTCATTAAATAGGAACAGTGTTAATTCAAAGCCATAATTTCTAACAAAGAAAACTGAGATTCAAGAAGATAAGCCAATATGTCCTAGGCACACATCGCACCAGTGGAAGTCGAACAATGGCCACAGTGACTCACACTGCCACCAGGTAAATGTCATTTAGCATTTATTAAATGCTAGATATCATGTACTAAAAGCATTGTAGTATCACCTCACAAATGCCCTACAAGATGGACACCTGCATCGCCTCCATTCTGTAAAAACAGGAATTGGCACTAAGAGAGGTTAAGCACTTGCCCAGGCAGAGCATGGTGTGGCAGAGCCACGATGAAGCATGACGCTCAAACTTTTAACACTCTCCTTCCACTTCCAGACGATGCTCCTCCTAAAATGGTCACCCTGGGCCTGATAAGCACCAGATCTGATCCAAGCCTGCTGAGCAATTGCTGATTCCACAGCCTTCCATGTGGATGGGGACTGTCATCTCCAGCCCCGCATCTGGGACTGGATGTTGCCAGAGTGGGACCAGTGTTGCTGACAGTACTCTTGTCTGCACCTCGATGCCCTGGGTCACCCTTCCAGCAGATCGCAGCCTGCTTCTGCTTTTGCAGCCCTTTACTTGGTCAGCAGGTCTCTGTGCAGGCATTAACTCCCTGGCAGGAAGATCCGATGCCCATTACCAATTCTGCTCAGTCCCTAAAGAGGACAGTGAGCTTAACCTCAAACCCCGAGGAGAAAAAGCTCTTTCCTTGGCCAATTAACAATCCTCTCAGACCCCCACTGAGCCACAGAGCCAGAAAATGAGTCAATCAGAGCCTCGAAGTCCAGTGTCCCAGGAAATACAGAATGAGCATGTCACAGACCAGTGTTTTTGGTCAACTCCGTCCGTCCCTCCTAAGGGTTCAAATTCCTATGGGCTCTCAGCTCTGAGTATCCCTCTTACACCATAACACAAAGAAAAAAATGACAGCCCCTGGGAAATGGACTCTCTACATATTAACAATTAATAACAGGAGTAACAAACAATATAGGGATTCTGTCTGTAGCATAGACAGGATTACTCCTTGAAAGAGACAGGGTGTTTCCCTTGGAGGTGAGACTGCTTAAGTAGAGATTTGCTTTCTTTTTGGTACCAGGGATCGAACTCAGGACCTTGTGCTTGTCAGGCAGGCGCAGCACCAGAGATTCACTTTTATTTCCTTTGAGGTACAGGGGACTAAACTCAGGGCCTTTACACTAAGCCCGCCCCAAGAACTTTTATTTATTTTTTATTTTGAGATTGAGTCCTCCGACATCATCAAGTTGCCCAGGTGGGGCTTGAACGTGTGACTCCCTGCTTAGCCTCCCAGAGTGCTGGGGTTACAGGCCTGCATTCACCACCAACCTGAGGTCTAAACTTCACTTTTTAAGCCGCAGGTCAATGTTGTGCTTCTTGTTCAGGCTTTCTGAGGGTCTCCTCACAGAGGTTTGACTGTACCTCAGGCCCCTCCCTCCCTGTCTTTAGGGACCTGTACTTCTTTGAGCTGTCTAAACATAGCGCTGAGGGCAATGTTAATGGCGTTTCTGTTAAAAACACAAAGGCCACTCTGGGAGACTAAGTTATTGGTGTTTTTGTCTTAGAACACTGAGCAGCTGACAGGTAGAGCAAAGGGCAAACATCAGACCAGGAAATCATTCGGTGGGAACCTGGCATCTTAGCTATTCACGTTTTTCTATTTAGCAAAGGCCAGAGCAGTTTTAAAGGGTCAGGTGCACACATCAAACAGGACTCAGAATAGACAACCTCACATGGACTTTATTTTTCAAGAGGTAGCATAAAGAAATAAATAACAGGTTAGTACTTTTTTCAATTTATGGCTCTGTTGAGGACAGAAGATTCATGGTTATTTACCCACTAGCCTTACTTTGGAACAAACCTACCACAAAAAGATGCTCTCGAACTCAGAGTAACTCCAAGGAGGTATTCCCTGTGATCAAGATTCCAACTTAGAGAAAGTAAAATTTGGGTTTCTTTGTGGAAGACCAGGGGACATTCAGGAGAACTAAGTGGAGCACACAAAGAAACTGAGTTTATGAGCTTGGGCAAGTGACTTCACCTCCAGGGTCCAAGATTCCCAGCTACAATTGAGGTGGCAGATCCAAGTCCCATTTCAGTGAGTCTGGGCCTAATAGTATCTCTTCAGTGAACAGCAACAAAGGGCAGAAATCCTATTCAGGCACATATTCCAATATTCCCAGCTATAGTTGAGGTGGCAGATCCAAGTCCCATTTCAGTGAGTCTGGGTCTAATAGTATCTCTTTGGTGAACAGCAGCAAAGGGCAGAAATCCTCTTGGGGTTCCTCAGTAGGGTGTGTGGAACTTGCATGCATCCTTTCTTTTTCATAGACTTTGATTTCTATAGTTCATGATAGCGTGTGTGAACAGAAGAATAATTTATGCTGGTTTGGGACCAAAGGTGCAGAGTTATCCTCCTGGGGTTCCTCAGTAGGGTGTGTGGAACTTGCATGCATCCTTTTCTTTTCCGTAGACTTTGATTTCTACAGTTCGTGATATTGTGTATAGATAGATAGATAGATAGGTAGATAGATAGATAGATTGAAATTAAATTCATTTCCCATTCTTTCAGAGCTCTCACTCTGTGTTTTTCCTCTTCCTGTCTCCCTCTATCCCTTATATAAAATAGGCATGAATTGTTCCCTTGTTGGATGAATTTACTCATTGATTCACAGAGGCAGCACTGTGGTCCAGCTTGGAGCACAGGAAAGAATGTCAGGGTTGGAAAGTCTAGGCCTTGTACTGGACTTCTCAGCTGTGTGACCCTGGAAAATTGGAGAAGTGGCTCAGTGTCAGACTGCCAGCCCATGTGGCCTTTCTCCCAGATGTCAGTGAGAGCTAAATAATCTCACATTGGTGAAACTGAGCTACAGTGCAAATAAAAGGTGTAAAGACTGAACATACACTAGACCATCATTTCAACTCTACCCTAAAAATTGAAACATTAAAAAAGTTGAGGAAGCATATATGAAATGTTGAAGTCATTTTTTAGGGTCCTGGGGCTGATTATAGGTGTGATTTTTTTTTCATTTTATTTTTGTTTGTTTGTTTGTTTTCTCTTTTTTTTTCATTTTTGTTTTTTAAACATTTGAGTTGTGTTTCTCTTAGTTGAAAGGGAAGCCTTTTAAAAACTTGGTGTCTTATTATGACCAGCTGAGCTTGTGGGTTTCCTTGGTAAGCCCACCCTTCTTCTCCACTCCCTGGCCAGGTCCTAGCCCAAGCCCTCCACACCCTACCCTGGTCTCCCTGTTCCAGCCTGCACTCTGAGGCCAGCCCTGGCTCCCTTCCCCTTACTGGCTTGCTTTCTTTTTCCCTTCATTTCAGAACTAACTCCTCTGCATTATGGTGTGGCTAAGCGTTCCTTCCAGCCACTCCTGTACCACCTTCTGCTCCAGTTGGCCTGTCTTCTACACTAGTGCAGGCTCCATAGCAAAAGAGATTATGTAACCGATTTGACCTGTTTAGTGTTTATTTTTTTTAAAGTTTGGTCCAACATTAAAAAATGTAATTTCACATAAAAATTCAAATTTTACTTTTATCTTCCAAAAATAATATTATCTGACAAAACTAGCCCTTTGTAGCCTGACGGCTACATTCTGGTAACAATGAACTGGAAGCAAGTAGCAGCTTCCCCTGTAGATGGGACCTGCAGTCTCAGCTCTCATAGCAGGTTTTCTGCTGGCACATTGGGGACAAGTAGAGTGATTCTTTCCTCTGGGCAGAGGCAGCCCCAGCCAGAATGCTCAGCTTAGCAAGGAGAGCAAAGGCTGTAGATTTCAGTCTCTGACTCTGCTGGGCTCCCTCGTTAAAGGGTCTGGCAGTTTGACCATAGCCACTGGCTCTGCCTCCTTCTCACAGATAGGTGCCTTGTCTCTTATCGGCTCACCTATCTAAAACACCTCAAAGTGGCAGCCTGAGGTTCAGCTGTTTGTTTGCCGTACTCTCAGATCTGCCTCCTGCTTTGTCTCCAGAGTGGCTTCTCTTAGTCAAAAGATGGCATCCAGCAACTTCAAGTAATGCCTGCCACCTCTTCACTTAGCCAGAGGTGGACAGAATGTCTTTCTCTGGCCTTTAAACAAGAGTCCAAGCTCCGATCCAATTAAACCAGTTCAGAGCCAATCCCATTTGGCCAAGATAACGCTCAGTGCTGACTGGCTCTGTCTTAGTTACCTGAACAATTCATTACGCCAAGACAGATGGTGATTTAGACCAAAGTCTCCAGTGGAGATGGCAGCAGCATTTTGGCCAGGACATTCTTCAGCTGTGCCCACTGATGCAGCTCAGTGTAGCACGTTACATGTGGCCCCACCCATCATGTGCCCCTGTACACACAAGTCCCTGAGGTGACAAGCAGGAGTACGGTCACTCGTGCCTCTGGGTCCTGGCCAAATGGTTTACAACACAGTGAGAGCAGATGGCTCCTTAGAAACAAAGTCGTCTCCCATCAGAAAGATGGAAGAAATGGGTTTGTGATGGACAATCTATTGCACCTTGCTTCTATCTAGGAAGGAAGAATGTTTTAAGTAGAACAGGGAATGACAGCTCTGGATGCTGTATGTTTATGTGTTTGTCACCCTCCAGATGTGCTCCTGGTTTCTATGGCAACCCCTTGCTCATTGGAAACACCTGTAGGAAATGTGACTGCAGTGGAAATTCGGATCCCAACCTGATTTTTGAAGATTGTGATGAAGCCACTGGCCAGTGTAGGAATTGCTTACGCAACACCACGGGATTCAAGTGTGAACACTGTGCTCCCGGCTACTTTGGGGATGCCAGGACAGCCAAGAACTGTGCAGGTACAGTGTGGTAAATTCTGAGCTGTTGGGTCAGTGCGGCCCTCTGTCAGTACAGCAGTCAGAGGAAGAATTTATTTTGGGAAAACACTGCAAGTGCCCCCTCATCATTTTTCCTGAGCAGAATACATTCTTAGGAATGTGCATCCCCAATTTACTAGGGTTAGACATTTTTATCAAGGCTGCTAATGTAACAGATCAAGGGTAGAATGAACAAGATGAATGAATTTTTGTCTTATTGTTTTGATCTTTCCAATTTTGATCAAAGATATAAATAAAACCTTAATGGATTGTCCATCATTGACCAGAGGGCTGAATGAAATCTAGCATGGTTTAAATCAGTTTCCCTATTTTGGAAGCTGTCTCCTCTTTCAGTTATAGTTAGTAAAACTGACATTTCGGTGAGGTAGGTTAGCAAGCCAAGGTGCTCTTTAACCACTCCCATCCTCATTTCCTCACTTGTCAGCTATTTCAGTGACAGAATAAGAGATCTTCCTCCTTAGGCTTCAGTTAGACTGAAATGTGAACATTTTATTTGTGCATTCTTCAATGCATTTGCCACGTAGAGTGAAGCTCTCCAGACGTGACGTTAAATGCTTTCCTCTAGGGGTAAGTAGGGCTGAGACAGCATTTCTTACTCTTTGTGCCACTGAGGAACGTGGGAGAGAAGGAGGTCCTATGCTCTGCGGCTTGCTTCTGTAGAAAGTCAGCTTCCTGAACACAGACTCCCACTTGGAAAGACTTAAGAATTAGATTCAATTTGAGGAGGGCACATGTGTAATCTGCACAGATCTCAGTAAGAGTAAACTTGCCTGAAGGGAAGCAGTGCACCAAGAGAGACAGCGCCAAGAGAGGCAACACCAAGAGACAGAGCAGGAAGAGGGAGCCCTGTGTCTGTTAGATTGGAGAGGGGATCAGAAGAAGCTTTGGCAAGACCACAGCCAGGAAGAGTGACACCCGGTGCTGCCACTAAATTTGTGTTCAGATGACAGAGACAGAGCACTCATTCCAGGGGGACTCATGGGAAGCAACAAGGTGTAGTCTTGCTAAATAGTTTGATCTGTGTTTGGGGAACATTACATAGCTAAAATATAATGAATGAATACATCCCTTGAAGCTAATTGTTTTGTAATGGCAGGAAAGAGATGAAGAAAAACTCAGTTTTATTCCAGCTTATTGCTAGCAGAGATAGCTCTGTATTTCCTCTTTCGATACAGTATTCCGAGTTGACTTCCATATGAAAACTTGGTAGAGGGGATGGGGTGTGGCTCGGGAGTAGAGCATTGTGAGGCCCTGAGCACCAAAAACAAAGCAAAATAAAATGAAAAATAACTCAGTGGAAAATGAATAGTCTGTCAAGATTGGATTTTGGTTTTTGTTTCTTCCAAAGGCATTAGTGACAAACATTAGCAAATAAGTGACAGGCTCTTGGGTCTTTTAACTTTATGTAAACATGCTCCTAATACTCTCCCTGGCATTATTCCTAGCCAGTGATCGCTATCATTGCTGGTTTGGAGTCTGCCTTGCCAAGGCTCAAGTACTGGGGAGCCAAGAATTGCTTTTGGGCCTCCTCCCTCCCTCCTCCCAGGTTGCTGCTCCCTCAGCTGGCAGAGACCAACCTTGGAGTTGGATTAAGCTGGAGACTCCATCTGTGATGAGAGGGTAGCTTTCAGCTTCAATTTGGACACTTGAGCTCTGCGGCTGCTTAGCACCGTGTGAAACTCACGGGTCCCTGTGGACTCGGTTGCACAGCAGTGACAGACTCCCAGAGTTGGAGAGGAACCCTAGAAAACTTATATTCAGTTTTGCCTTAGGGTCGCCTTTGGAAATCTCATTACCAGAGCTGAATTAAGTGAGGAGTATAAACTCTATCACAGGCCACACATTCTTAAGGACAAATATAATTAATCCTCAATGAAGACTGACACTCATAACCTGTATTTGTAGAATCATGAAGACATGTCCTGTTTCAGCATTAAAAGATGGCTCCCCGGTCTCTTGTTTTTGTTTCCTGCAGTGTGCAACTGTGGGGGTGGCCCATGTGACAGCGTGACCGGAGAGTGTCTGGAAGAAGGTTTTGAGCTCCCTACAGGCATGGACTGCCCAACCATAAGTAAAAATAACAGCACATGATTGACTAACCCCACTTTCTCTAATGTTCTGTGGGTGTGGGATTAAGAAGAGCTATGTGATACTGTTTTCTCTGGAAACTGCTTTGGTCCCACCCTGGATTTAACCCTCCAACAAAGAGACCCCTCACAGAGCTATTTGGTGGTCCACTTGATTCCAGTTAGCAACTAGGTGTTCTACATTCACATTTACATAGCTCTATCTTAGAAGATTTAACAAGTCTTCACATTCAGCTTTTTCCCAGTGATTAAAGACCAGGTCATAAACGTAACTCCCAGTGGTGCAGCTCATTTAGCTCCTGTTTCTGCACTGTTTCTACAGGTCACCAGATGACACGGTGCACAGACAGTGCTTTACAGCACTTGCTGTAACTGAGACTTCAAGAGACTCACATAGCTTTCCCTAGTCTCTCTAAATCAGAAGTGAGACCAGAAATAAAATACTGGGTCTTTACCAAATGGAGCTACCTTCTTTCTTTGCCTGTGGTGCTCTCTTGCTTCTTTTCATCAATTGTGAGCCATTAGGAGAAACAGAACTCTTGGTTTAAAGATCATTTTAACATTAGGCATCTCCTTCCCCAAATGCAAGTATGTTGGCTTTACAGTCCCTCTGGGTAGGCTAAATTAATACGGGAGCATACCGTCATAGAAAATGGCACAGGATGGGAGGCACAGCTGGGTTTAGCACACACAAGGGTCGAACACATGGTCCCTAGCAGGTCTCACGAACATCTAGACCCTGTGTGACCCTAACCGCCTCCCCTAGCAGCCTGATATGGGGGCTGGGGACTCATTCCTGACAGAGTTTGTAAGACTACACTACCTTCAATAACACATTAACATATTAACAACCATTAACCCTTCAGTCTCTGTTTACCAACTCTCTAAGAGAGTGCAGCCTGAGAGAAAGGGTCTGGGCACTGGCAAGTTGCAGAGGGGGCTGGGACAAGAGGCTTCGAGACAAGTTCCAGAGCTTTCTGTACACCCTTTGGAGTGTGTTCCAGGAGGGCACTGGGACCCAGCCAATGATCACAGTGGTCAGAACCCAAATAGGAAAGGTGGGGAGCAGCAGACACAGCAGCCAAGCTCAGCCCAGGCTTTCTAAAGGCACCTTCAGAGGTGATGCCCTGCAGACTCCTCCAGCAGAAGTGCTCAAAGATCAGAGGCAGGGCCCAGAAGGGACAGGTGCTAGTGCCCGAGTGCTGACTGAGAAAGACCAGCATTGAAGGAAGCTACCAGGCATCACCAACTGACCAGAACAGAACCATCCCAAAGCACCAGGGCCTTCTCTTCACCTGCCCTTCCCACGGTTGTCTTACCTATTTGTGCTTCTTTCTCACTGCAGCACACAGTGTACCTGTCAACCTACTGTCCCTGTTGCCTGTGGTTTTTATTGTATTTTAAGTTGGGATGGTGCCTGACATGCCATTTGGCTCTTGTAAGGACCAATTTTATGGCCTGCAGCAGCTCCTCAGGAAACAGAAATACAAATGATGTTAACAGGAAAGCACAGGCACAGTGTACTCCCTGCATGTGCTCCTGGGCTGCTGTCAGTTCTGAGGAAGTGATGTGCCTGTTTCACCTCCAGACTGCAACAAGTGTGTCTGGGACCTGACTGGTGACCTGCGGCTGGCAGCGCTGTCCATCGGAGAAAGCGTGTCTGGGCTGCTGAGCGTGTCATCCGGTACCGCTGCACAGAGACACGTGAACGAGATGAATGCCACCATCCACCTCCTCAAAGTATGCCCAAATGGGGGAACTGCCACTGTTTTCATTCTGGCTTCTCAGAGTTCTAGTAGCTTCTGTGCACTTTGGTATCTGAGACCCATAGATTCATTCAAATCATTGAACCTGCAGATTTAACAATAAAACACACACCATTTTGTAGGAAATTAAACAAGTTGTAACCATGAACTTCAGCCTCAATCAAGAACTACCATCTGTTTTTAATTTTATATGAAAAAAATCACCAAATGATTCGCATCTATGTAAAAAGTTTAGTGAAGAGAAGCGCTCTTACTCTCTGTGAAACTGTACCATAGTTGAGTCATTACCACAAACATGTCTTTACCTCAGCTCCAGTTTGCAAGGTTTTGAAGAATTTCAATAGCACCTTGCTTGTTTTCCCTCCCTCTTCCTTCCATCCTTCCTCTCTCTCTCTCTCTCTCTCTCTCTCTCTCTTTCTCTCTCTTTCTTTATCTCTCTCTCTCTCTGCCACCTTTCCTTCTCACTTGTACATGTTCTCATTTTGTGAAGCTTACACACACCCAAACATACAGACACACATGTGCTCTTTCTCCTCATAGCTGTATCTAACAAAAAGGTTTATGGCAGGCCACATAAAAGACAGTAGACTTCCACAGTCCTTGCAGATCTGAATTCCCTGCTGAATCATGGACTTCTATCACAGCAAGCACATATTTTTGCAAACAGTTTAGCTAGCTGCAAGAACACAAGCAAAATGCTTAACATTGACAGTCAAGTTAATGTACTGGTGAATAGCATAAACTCTGAAATCTGTGTTCACGTCCAGCTCTGACACTAACTATGGCCTTGAGCAAGTTAGTCAGCTTCTCCATTCTTTAGTGTCCTCCTAGGAGACCAGGACACTTGTTGTGCCTGTTTCATAGACTGCTGAGAGAACTCAGTGAGTTGATATATGGGAAGAAGTTAAATAGTACCTGCAGCAGTACATGCTTATTATTTTTTTGGAGGTACAAATGGTATCCACGCTAACTGGCCAAAAATATGGAGTATAAACCAAACCGAACATCATTAGATTGTAGCAGTGGATAGAATGTTAGCGTTCTATCCCAATTTAGCAATCATACTTGTCCCAATTCCCCTGCTTGGATACACGAAGGCCCTGATTCACAGAAGAGTCACCTCACTTCTGAGCCTCTCAGCAGAGCTGTACTCACAGTTCCTCAAAGGCACAGTTTGCAGATGGCTGTCACCATAGCTGGCTGGAAGTCACTGCCAGGATTGAAGGGCTTAATCCAAAGCAATCCAAGAAAGTTATATTTATAATAAACTCAGACATGCTAAAGAAGGGAGGTGCTGGCCTAAAATAAAGAGAATACCTTTCTTTACACCAAAAGGAGGAAAATGGATTTCTAAAGTCTATTTCATTGTTCCTGGGAGCAGATCACTTCTTCCAAGGCCTGGCCACATTGAACATTTAACACTCAGGTGCCAGCCCAGTGCCACCACCAGCCTTTGTGCAACTGGAAAAAAGTGCCCTTTCCCTGTGGCCAGCCCCCCAGACTAGGGTCACTGGCCTAGTCAGTGGACCTGTCAGGCAATCATGGACCAGAGCTGTGGTCCCCTCCTTTGGACTCACCCTTTACAGAAGACAGCAGCAGTCTGCAAGCCCCACTGTGTAGAAAAGAAGTTGTATTACCCTCAGTCTTCCTATACTGAAAGAGCTTTATGTGTATCTTTAAAAATTTGGTGTGCTCATCTACTGATAATTTCCAAAACACATTTTTTTCCACAGACAAAACTATCAGAAAGAGAAAACCAGTATATCCTGAGAAAGATACAAATCAGTAATTCTGAGAACACAATGAAAAGCCTTCTATCTGATGTGGAGGAATTGGCTGAAAAGGTATGTGTTCAGTTTCCGGGGCCAGCTTTGAAGAAAGGAGTTACTAAATGCACAAGTCAGATTTCCCATTGCTGGATCAAAACATCCTACAGCAGCAGTTTAAAGGAGGAGAAGTTTAATTTGGCTCACAGTTTGGGGGAATTCAATCCATGGTCAGCAGCCTCCAAGGCAGACGGATGTGACAGAACACTCTTCAACCCATGGCAGCCAGGAAGCAGAGTGCTCAAGGAGCCTGTGACAAGAGCACACCCCCAGGGCCCTGCTTCTTCTGCCCAGGCCCCATCCCAGAGCAAGCACAAGGCTTCTGGGCAACAGTTTGGATCTTAACCACAACAGCTGCTACTGTATAAGCCTTGTGGTCACAAATGTCAAAGAACCTCAATACAGCCAAGAAAAACTGCAGTGACCAATGTCCCTTAAAATAAATCTAGGCCAGATCCATGGAGAGAGTTAGCACCATCTCTCCTGTCTCTTCCCATTTTAATAGGATTCTTGAATAGCTGTGTTTACATGGGACTTTCTAGGTATTTGCTGTGGGTAATACAGTCAGTACATGTTGCAATTAGAATACTCATTCAGCTTAGCCTTCTAGAAGTAAGAGCTATGGATCATCCATAAGTACACTTCATCATACATGACACAATTTAAATGTTAAAGAGGGAAGTAATGATAAAAGGAAAAGGTGTTGTTATGCTGACAAAGCAGCTTTGCAGTTCATCAGAAACAAAATCGCTGTTAGCCCTGGCTTCCCCCATGGACTGAAGTGCATTCCAGACAGGAGGAGGAGCTGAATATAAGTCTCAAACCCACAAGAAAGTAGAATTAAATAACCATTAAACCTCAAAAGGACATAACAATACTCTTAAATACAATATGAGAGGTTACAGTTAAATGAGATAATGAATTTGACTAAAGAAAATGTCAAATACCCAAGAAGCAACTAAATATACAAAAGTCAAATAGACTAGGAAAAATATAGAGGGAACCATGACTTGTAAAAGTTCTCGCAGATTAAGAAGGAGCACACTCAAACATGAGTAGTCAATGTAAGACACAGTTTAATCTCAAGAATCTAAGGGAGAACTATCCATCCATCCTCCGCTCCAGCCAAAACATGCAAACTAAGGAACAAGGTACTATATTTGTCTTATTACAGTATCTAACAGTGTTAGTTCCCATAATGCTTCAGCTGCGCTGGCCTAAATACTCCAGAGCTTCTGCTTTCAGACACCATAAACTGTCAGGGCTCTTTAAAAAAAAATTGTTTTTGGCAGTACTGGGATTAAACCAGGACCTTTGCACTGAGTCACATCCCCAGCTTTTTCATCGTTTTATTGTTTTTAAAATCTCATTAAATTGCTAAGGTACCCAAGCTCAGCTAAATTTGCACTCCACCTGCCTCAGCCTCCCAGGGTACTGAGATTACAGGTGTGTGCCACTGTGCCCAGCAAAATAATTCTTATCTCTTATGAAAAATAAGATTGGGAATATAGCTCCGGAGCACAGCGCTGAGTTCAATCTCCAGCACAGCTAAATAAAATAAAAAATGATGGTTAAATAAACTCTTTTGGCCTTGAAAGTCCTAAATTTTTAAAAGCTTTTGTTTGTAAAAATGTAAATTACTATAATTGTACTCTTGGAAGACTCGCCTACTTTAAAATGCATATGAAAATTATGTCCCTAGTTCCTATGCACTGGTGCATATTAATCCAGCCACTAACATTTGGAAAGCAGTGAAATCTAAGCTTCAAAGGAAATACCAAGAAAGAAACTTTTGTGGAAACTCACTAGTTCGTTTGAGTGTCACAGTTGGAACTTATCAAAAGTGTCTGGATGCTTAAGGAAATGTTTTCACCCTGATTAGCTCCTCCCACGGTTCAGGTTACTGATCTTTTTGTTGTTGTTTTCCTGCATCTAAGGTAAGTTAAATTAGGCTTTTACAGAGAGGAAATAAGTCAAGCTTGAGAGCAACCTCGCCATAGAAAAGACTCCTGGGCAACAAGAACTGATGGCTCCTGTGGTAATGTGGGGGGAACACCCCCAGCTGTCATCAGTTTCCACGGAAAATACCTTGTGGCTGCGGCGGTGCTGGTGGTGACACAGCCTGCCGAAACACTTCAGAGCCAGAGCCAGAGCCAATCCTAACGATTCTCCAGAATCCTTCAAGCCCTTAGACTAGGAAGACTCTGACTTGTGGGAGAATGTCAGGAAAGCTTTGCATCAGAAAGCCTTCTGTCAAGACACTGATATTTTAACTGGAATGAAGGGTTTCACTGAGCATGTCCACAGTGATAAAAATCACAGTACAATTTCCTCTTAAACTTGGTAAGGCCTCTGTGAATTATCGATCACCTGGACTTCATGGGACCTAAATACCACAAACTCTATTCCCTTCAAGGCACTGGTTTTGTGCCAGCCTTTATGTTCAGTAGATCCTAGAGCCCTTTCCCATCGCCTGCTTCTGGGAGCCCCTAAAGGATGCCCACGCATCTGCGTTCATAACAGCTGGTGCTCAAAGGGTCTCCTCTCGCTGCTTCTGCTACTGCTGCTGCTGCTAACTTTGTCTATAATGAAAATACCAAAGGCCATACTTATCTACTGTGTTCACAAAACCACCCTGCTCCAGGTGATAGCAGTACTGAGCTTCCAGCGGAGGTGGAGATGGCGACCCTCTTCCAGTCTCAATGTTGCTCTTCACTGGCTCTTGAAGGTCCACCCTGAAGCCCAGAGTCACACAGCTCAGTCTCCAGGGGTGGCTGGGTGAGAGTGCTGTACCATTCCCTCTGCTTTTCCATTGCCTCTCTCCTCTCCCCCTACTCCATCAGTCATAGCAAACAAACATATTAACTCATGCAAAGACATCCTTAGGGCTGAAATGAAAGTACATCCAAAGCATCTGAGCCTTACAGCTTATCCCCCCAAAAAGGCAGGGTGAATAGAAATTTGTGTTTCTATTCCAGAAAAACTGTTAAATTCCTGACATATAATAGGTGCAAGGAATACTAAAGTGAATACAAGGCCCTGCTCAAAAAATCCTCATAGTCTAGTAGGAAACACATATGCAAAACAAGAAAAAGCTATAACACAACATTTAGTAATGAAGTCACAGTTCAAACTAACGGGTAACTCTAAGGAAGAAAGTGAATACATTCGGCACAGGTACAATAGGGAAGGCTTCTCAGAGAAGGTGTGGACGTGTGACTGAGAATGACTAGTTTACCAAAAACTCCCCAACAAGAGAAAAATATTACAAGGAAAAGGACGGGAAACAGCGTGCTATTTTCTTGGTCCTAGAGGAATTTTGACCCTGGCTTTGCAGAAGATTAATTGTAAGAAAAGTAGGAGGAGCTAATGCTGAACAAATTGTCAGATAACCAGGCTCAGGAGTATGTGGATTTCATCCTGGAAGTGAGTGAAGACTTTACCTAGACCAGTTGATGGGATTTGCATTTCAGAAATGTTTCTCTGCAACATGGGTGACAGACTGGAGAGCAGAGGCTCTGAGGACAAGACACAGTCAAGAGACTGCCATGGTGGTTAGGCAGGAGTGGTGGCTTGCTGCTTTGCCTTCATTTGAAAAGCATTTACAGTAAATAGAGATCAACTGAAATTGT
Organism: Fukomys damarensis; assembly: GCF_012274545.1. NCBI lineage: Eukaryota > Metazoa > Chordata > Mammalia > Rodentia > Bathyergidae > Fukomys > Fukomys damarensis. The sequence goes on along the minus strand of NW_022900926.1, from coordinate 60,257,255 downwards.
GGTAGTAGAGAGGGAAGAGAAGACAGAATGACAAGTGAAATAAAAGACTTGGTGACCAACTGGAGGTGAAGAGGATCAAGGAAGGATCTCTGTCATAAAGATAAGGATGACTAAGACTGAAACTGTACACTGGGTCACTCTGAGTATTTTAGGGGAAGCATCGGTGGATGTCCAGGGGTTGGGGGAGGTAGAGCTTGGGGTCTGTGTCCCAGAGGATAGGCAAGGTCTGAGAAGGTATGTGGGAGTTGTTAACGTTTAAAATAAGGTAAACCCACACAAGGAGAATAACATACCGATTACTCTATTACTTTTGGGTCCAAGGCTGTCTCTATTCATGCTTGTAGCCCTATAGCCAATAGTAATTACTAAAAGTACCCCTAACCCAGATAGTCACAAAAGTATCCCAGTATAAACAATAAGCCACTGTATCTGATCACTGTAGATATTTTATCATCCTTTGCTTAATGTACATATTTTTAAAATTAATATTCTAATTATTACAAAAAATTTTTTTCCACTTTTTACATCAGATAAGTACAAAGAAAATTCTCTGTTGAGGTGAGTAAATGGTTAATCATTTGTAATGTAAAGCACCAATCATTTTATAGTTGTGAGGTAATTTTTTAAATTTCAGCTTTTCATAAAGCAGGGCATACCCATTTTTATCATGTTCCCATATCATTATTTTCCAGCCAAAAGCAAAGTTAGAGAAAACAATTAAAACAATATATTAATAGATACTGTTTTATATTCAATAATTTTGCAATTTAAAGTAATAAATGTCCCTCTTTGCTACTCTTTGAGTCTTTTATATCTCTATATCCATTCATGTATACAGCTATCCATCTTTATAGCTCATAGCGCCCTCTGGTGCTTATTAGAAGAGTTTTTTTTTT
>NW_022900926.1:60218405-60255859 GCF_012274545.1 Fukomys damarensis | reverse complement strand
TTTTTTTTTTAATTGTGGCATCTTTCATTTTTCATTACTTCAAAGATTCCATATTAAAAATAAGTTTTATGATAAATAACAGGCCTTTCTCTTGAGTGATTAAGCCACGGTAAAAAAAGTGAGTCTTATGCTTTGCAAATACTCTATTCAAATTGGATGAAATACAAACTTGTTAACATTTTTTGGATGTTTTATACGTCTATGTCCATATTTAACAGTGAGGAGTGACATAAAGACCAAGATTTGTTTTATCTTATGCATCAACTTGTTTTAAAATGATCATAAATATTGCTTCTCTGGAGATATTGGAACAAGCCACGAGGAAGACCGGAATGGGGAGAAGGGCAGTGACTCACAAGACAGTGTCCTTTCGGGGAGCCCCACCTGAGAAGGGGCTGATGCCCTCCCTGGCCTCTGCTTGGATAGCTTCACACCCCAGCGGTGTGGCTTTGTGTGGAAGAGATTCCTGGTCTGCCCAGAGCAGACTTCCAGAGTGTCTGCCATGATGCCCTTCCGCATTCTCTCTCTTGACCATCGTAGATGGCCACCTGTTTGAGCTGGCTGGAACAGTAACAGATTTCAGGTGATGTGACACAGTCATCAGGGTGGGACCCTGCGTGAGAGTAGAGAGGTTTGGGGCCGCCAGTGCCTCCCCGTCTTGGGAGCCTCGCCGGCACTGCAGCAAGCCATCCTCCAGCCACACAGCGGTTGTGGCACTTTGTTCCAGAATTAAGCCAGGGCGGTAGTGACAAGGCAGGTGAGAATTTACCAAATGCTAGACTCAAGATTCTACCTTTTCCTAAATGGAGGGAGGAATCAGTCTTTCTAGTGCAAAAAGGAAGTGTGGGCTCCCACCATGCTGTTCACATGGGTGTGTCCTGGCCCTGAATCATGTCTGTGCTCTTAGATCAGCCTCTGTCCTTGACCCCTCCACACACACACATGCACCCTTTCTTCAGAAGCCACATTGGAGTTGGGATTTAACTTTGACAAATACCACATGAATGCTCTGACACCGAGCTGAGAGAGTGGGATCAGCTCCCTGGAGAAGGAGAGAGCTATCATCACTCTGAGCAGTTATTCATACACAGTGCCACCAACATGGGTGGGAACTTGAAACAAAGCTATGAAAGTGAGCATCATCCTTTCAGTCCCTGGGGTAAGTCAGTGGCAGCAGGGGTTGGACCACCCAGGAGTCATCCATGCAAGGGGCATTTCAGAGTCTGCCTGCTTTCATGGTCATGCTGTCTTTGAAGCTTTAAGCTCTTCCATCAGCCCGGTGTCAAACTGACCAGTACACATGGGTCATTTCTACACTAAAAACTTAAAGGGTAAACGACACAGGAAAGACTCTTGGATAGGAATGAACTGTGATTTATGGCATGGGAACACCATGGGGTTTTATATAGTGTTCTGTGATTCGTAACTGGTTCTCGCATCAACCTTCACATAATGACTTCTCGGCCATTTATGTTATAGAACCTTCACATGCCAGGAGAATTTATGTTTATGAGATGAATACATTATGGCCACCCCCATATGTGCATTCCTTGCTCACAGATTTAACCCAGGGTTCATTTGAATTATTCCTAGGAAAGTCGAGCCTCAAGAAAGGGGCAGCAGGTTCAGAAGGAAAGCATGGACACCATTGACCATGCAAGTCACCTTGTAAAACAAGCCCGCAATATGACGGATAAAATCCAAGGTAAATGTCTTCTGCCTGCTCCACTTGATGTCAAGAAAACATGCACTTTATTACCAGCAATTAAAATAAAGGCTACTGTTAATGATTACTAAGTGCCCAGCACATGTTGTTAAAGACTTACATGAGGTTTGCATTTCAGCTTTGTTTATCTGGGACTTTGGAGCACTGATTCCTACTTACTATCTGTTGATATTTAAGAGTGTGCAAAGTCATTCCAAACTTTTGCAGAAGTGCAAAGTCAAGGAAATAGCATACTCTGGTGTCTCTAAAATGCAAAAGCTGAGCAAAAGTCACACATTTTTTTCTGTTATTTGTAGAGATAAAAAGTAGCCTTTAGAATGTGAGTGAACTGACCCAAGTCACCCTGAGCTTTTTCTGTGAAGTTGTTTTCCCAGGACCTGGACAGTCAAGCTGCTCAGGTCTCCAAACCAGAGGAAAGGGGAGGAGGAGCTGTGTGAGACTTTTGCCAGAAAGTATATTGACACAGTCACCCTCCTGGAGGTTCAATGATTTGTGCTCCAACTTCTAGCAAGCTGTATCTAGAAGACTATCTTAATACTTCACTGAGAGCTGCCTTCAGTTTTCCACCAGAAAGAGATTGCATTTATTTTAGGACTGAAAGATTCCCTGGTTTAGAGTCTGCTAAGATCTGGTATTTGCATATTTCTGTAGTTTTTATTATACTATATATTAAAGGCTGAGTGACAACACCCAGTGCATCTCAAGGCAAACTAACAGTAAAGAGACCCACAATAGGAGAATCCTTTTAGAGAGGTATCCGTGGCATATTCCACCAAAGGGACTTATGAAGCTAAGATTAACCCTTTGCTACATTTCTTTTGTTGCCCGTAATATGCAATTTTTAAATGACATGCAACTCAAAACTCCCCACCCCACGCTCACTGTCTTATGCTTTTGCATTTACTGGCAGTGTATTCTATTCCTGGACCGTGTTAATATTGATTTGTTCAAAAAGTGAAGTTGAACCTGGAATATTAGATAACCTCATTCAATTAAGAAATAAATTTTAGGCAGCAAGTAAAGCCAGAACCTTAGGAAGCTCTCCAGAGAATATAATTCACTTTTGCTGTTTGGTAACCCAAAATGTTATTTTAAAGCGTTTCATTTGAAAAGAATCTGGACTATCTTATCAACCTTTGAGCATGGAGAAGGATGAAAACTTCCACATAAATGCAAATGGGAAATGGTAACATAGCAGTTTTTAATATCTTTAAGATAATGTTTAAACAATCTCCAAAGAGCAAAGACAAATACGTTATTACCTATAGTTTCTTTTTTTAATCTATGGTAGACAGCTAAAATTCAACGGGCCAAATTTGTGAACATAATATTTGCATCTGAGTGCCAAAAAATTTAGCTCTGCAACTATCAGAGCTGAGGAAAAATACCTATTTTAGTTTATTTCAAGGGTTAACATTTTAGACTTTATTTAATCCCTTCCTTTTTTTTAGCATAACTTGATTTCACTGTAGCTCTCTGAGTAATATTTATAGCAGTAAAAATTCTCTACCATTTATCTCTCTCGCTTCAGAATTTAGGAATCTGTACAACACCAATGACATGTCATTCCTAACTCCCAACCATCTCTGAAACAGCTGCTGGTGACCTTCAAGCCATTAGGCATATAAAGTACAACCCGTGTTCTGGGGTGTTTTAAGTGACACCAATATTTGTTTACCCACCTGGCTGGCTGACCACATAGATCACAGTAAACCACAGACACATTTCATTTACACCAGGAAGAGAAAATGCTTCCCAGAGCTGCCAGGGGACACAGTGACCATTACATGCCTTCCTTCTGATTATATGTGGGGGATTGAGGGAGTTAGAGAACTATGGAACTATGCCAACTACATGCACGTGCTTAAACAAGTCACGAAAACCCTGAGCCTCCCCGGTCCCTTTAGTCATAAAATTCTCCACCCTACTTAAGTATGGTGAAAAGACCCAAAATCAAAATTACCCAGTCTTGACAGTCACTGCAAAAGGAAAAAAGCAATTGCCAAAAATAATTCTTATTAAGCAAGCCCTCACACCATACTATAACAAGTGCTTATTTTGTTATCTAGTCTGTGTGACAATCCAAAAGGCTCATATGGGAATCTTGTAAAAATATTCTCATTTCAGCTTAAGGTTTTGTTTCATTAAATCCTTGCGTAAAATCCAGTTACTACCGCCAATGGAGCCCACGTATGACAAGGCATACCTCCAAACATTTTCTGCAAGTTTGTGTTTCCTTAGAACATTGAACAAAGGCCCCAGATTTTATCCTGTGACCATAATCGTTCTCGAATCACTGGAAACCAGATGAGGGAAGCAGAGCAGGGTCTGGAGCAGCCACTCCTATTCTGAAGTTGCCAAGGGAAGCAGGGAGGAGTGGTCTGCGGGGGCCCTCCCGCCCTCAGAGCCAGTGGAAAGCTAAGGCTGACGCCAGAGCTCTCTGCACCACACTGGTGCCATCCTGGACCCACGTAGGTCCACTGCTGCTCTACTGCCGGCCCTCAATCCCCTGTGCCTCCCGTCACCTCTCTTCCTGTCTGTCTCACTGTGTTCCTCCTTTCAGAGATCAACCACAAGATGCTCTACTATGGGGAGGAGCGGGAACTCGACCCCGAGGAAATCTCAGAGAAGCTGGTGTTGGCCCAGAAGATGCTGGAGGAGATTCGGCGCCGTCCCCCGTTCCTCACCCAGCAGGAGCTTGTGAATGCAGAGGCGGACGAGGCCCAGGAGTGTAGGTGCCCTCGGCTCCTGGTGGATGGCTGTCTGCCCACATCTGCTCTCTTGTGGGCAAGAAAGGGCACAGAGGCTTGGGACACATGATCCAGAGAATAGTTCTTGGTGTTCAGAGCTAGGGAGACTTAAGGTGGCCTCCGGGCATCATTCAGGTGAATCTGACTGAATTACCAAGAGGTTCAAACCCAGCCTCAACTTTGAGCCCTTCTGAGACAGCGAAGATTCCACACGGGTCTACAGAGTTTTTAGTTATATGGGGAACAAATCGGGGTTTAGCAATTGGTGAGAACATGTAAAATGGGGGGTGGAATTAAGAGAAGGGTTACTGAAAAGGCAGAAATGCTACACAGCAAGCAGCACTGGTTTTAACAACTCTCTATTCCCTAATAGGAGAGTAACGTTTCCCTTAGTGATGAGTATAGGCACCAAAGAACAACAGTAATATTGAATATCAGTTATCAGTCTCCATCTCTCCATACACTGCAGACATACTCATTTGAAAAAAACTTTTTTTTTTTTTTTTTGCTCATGGTTTCATGGGCTGACAATCTGAGTGGGACTCAGCTGTGTATCTCAAATCTGCTGTTCACTGGTGTCTGCAGCAGCTGAGAAGGCTGCATCTGTCTCTGCCGGTGTCCAGACCTCCTCGAGAAGGCCAGCTCAGGCTTTCCCAGGCCTTGAGAGGACTAGAGTGCCTCACCTATGGGGGACGGGTGTGCTGCTCTGGTGTCCGAGCAGTCCCCTGGGAGTGTAGTCAACCTAGTAACCAACTAGAGGGATGGAGTTTAATGAATGGAAGACATTTTGTGAAGAGGAAAAGGAGGGAGAAAGGAGAAGATAGATAGCCACCCTGATAAGAAAGAATCAGGGTAGAGGCTCTGAAAAGATGGAGGACCCGGGGACCCTTTGTTCTCAGCTGTGTTTATGGGGGTCGGGCCGGTGAGTGACTCTTCCCTCCTCCCGGAACTTGCTGTGACTGGATTGGCTTCTGGGCAGCACTGCCTAACATCATTTCTTCTGGTGGTCTACGTATAGCTCTTTTTTTTGTCTGATTGTCTTTGACTTACCTTTGAGGCCTTATCCTTGCATTGGTTAGAGTTGGTGAGGGGCGTGTAGTATCTGCTGTGCTCCGAAATGACCCTGGAGTGGTTAACGTAAGGTGAGTACACATGTATATAAGTGTATAGTACACACAGCCTTAAGGTTAGTTGGGCCTCTCCTTTTGCTCCCCTGTATTTTATTAGAGGGGAGGCAGCATAATGTCTGTGCACCTGGCTTTCTCTGTGTCCTGTCTGTTGGCTCTTTTTTTGGTCTGTTGGTGGAAGTCCCAAGGCCACTGGTGCATTTCATTATTTGTTTTTTTCTTTTGCTTCTGCTGTCTTTGACTTGCTTCTCAGGGGGATTGTTCTAAGAAAGTTTGTTTTAACTCCTGATTGGCTGTAAGACCTAGGAAGCCCCTGTGTTACCTTCTTGTCTATAGACCCTTGTCCCTCCAAATGGGAAGTAAGGCACCTTGAGGCCTTGGCGTGGAGCTCCCATTACATCACATCCATTCTTGTTAAGATCAACCCAGACTCAAGGAGCAGCGAGATAGGTTCCACTGTTGTAGGGAAGAGTTGCAGAGAAAAGGTGCTCAATTTAATCTGCACAGATTGATGAAATCACTGATTTCATGTCATACTTTAGCTGTGGCTGATATCTCACAGCAGTGTTTCAATATCTCAACAACCCAAAATTAGTAGTTATCAGTTCCATCTCTAGATCTTACTATTAAAGAAGTATATATATATTTATATATATATATAAAATGCTGTTACCAATTTGCTTTTTATACATCAGTCACCTTTTAAATTCCATTCATTTTAGAATATGTTGCTAAGAAAGGGTCAACAGTCTTCATTAGATTACAAAGGGGCCAGTGGCACATAAAGGGTGAAAGAGCACCAGTCGCTTTCCTATAGCTGGCACTGTTAGCTCCTTCAGCAGTTGTGCATACAGCAGAACAACAGTATTGTCATAAAGGTTTATTATGGTCATAGATGTACAAAGTCTTAGCAGCAGTGAGAATCAAAGAAGAACCCCAGTAACATGGCTGAGTTGGGATGAGAGCCGCAGCGGGAAAGGTGGGGCTCTCGAGTCTCAGCAGACCTGGCTGAGCCCCTCCCTGTGTGGTATTTAACAGGACTGCTGGGGCTGGGGGCAGTCACATCTTCTGAGTGCGGTCATGACCACTCCTCACTCAGCCAAGAACTTGTGTCTTCTCACAGAAATAGAAGAAATGTACATATCAACATGACTGATGTTCCATGAAGAAAAGTAGAATTAAGGCACATTGTCAAGACATATGCCCTTAGAGAGAGAATAAAGGACACACACAGTTTAAGGAGATATCACCGCCATTCAACCTTTATTCCACCCAAAATCACAGTTTGGGTTTGACCCAAGGAACTAAAAGCAGTTGCCTGAAGAGAATACAAAAAAAGAGTGGTTATAAATATCATAACATTTTACCTTATAATTCACAAGATGATTTTGGTTATTTTAATAGTAAACAATTATACTATATTCAAGTCCCCTTCATAGGACAAATTTATTAATAACCCAAGTAATAAGAGGATAATGATGTGGTTTCCACATAAAGCATAATCTCTGTGGGAAAGCTGATCGGACTCTTCCCTTAACTGTTATCTGGGAGTCCTAAATAAAATGAATAGCATTTTTTATTTCAAATGTAGAATGTGAGGCTATTTATGTAAACAGGGGCTTCAATTCCAGTCACAGAAGAAAGCCCAGCCGGGATACTCTGCGACTTTGCCAAGCGCTGAAGGAGGGAGAGGGGACCTGGAAGCAGCTGAGTCTCATCTCTCTCTTCCCAGTGCTGAGCCAGGCTGAGAACTGGCAGCGGCTGCACAACAGTACTCGCTCTCTGTTTCCCATCGTCCTGGAGCAGCTGGCTGACTACACCGCTAAGCTGTCTGACCTCCAGGAATCACTTGACCAGGCCCTTGACCACATCAGGGATGCTGAAGACATGAACAGGGCCACTGCAGCCCGTCAGCGGGACCACGAGGTACGGTGGACCATGTCCACACCTACTTGTCCGATATACATGGTGTGAAGAGCCCCAGGAAGACAGGTGGTATAAAATCTGTGCAAATTAGGATATCTAAATGCTCATGTTTTTCAATAAGATGCATTCTTGTTTCTATAAACTAATACAAGAAGAGTATGTACCTAAAATCAGGTTGAAACTATAACAGTTTGATTCTGGCTTTGACAAGAATGTAATTGTTCTGGTGCTTGTGAACATTGTATGGATTTGTTGCTCTTGCAGCTGGTTAAGTGACACGTTGTCTTCCCTGCCCCAGTACTAGGGGTCTTTTGTTTTTCGTTTGTTTTGTCTCTTTGTTTTAAGACAGGATTTCACTCTGTAGTCCAGGATGGCCTCGAACTTCCAGTGGTCCTTCTGCCTCAGCCTCCCAAGTGCTGAAGTACTCAGGTCCTCAGTCATGCTAGGCAAGCCCTCCACCACATCCCAAATCTGTTTTATTTTTATTCTGAGAAGGGTCTCACTAAGTTGCCCATACTGTCTTTGAACTTGTAATCCTCCTGTCTCAGCCTCCCGAGTAGCTAGGATTACAAGTTTTCACCACAATATCTAGCTAATGCTCTATTCTTATCTGTAACTTTTGAATATTGAAATCACTACAACACAAAACTCTACAGAGCCACATGTCCTAAATATGTACAGTTTTTGGAAAGGCACATCACACCTGCTATATGTACTTTTTGGAAACACATAATAAGCAAACCTCACAGCCTGGCTGGTCAGCAGCTACAGAGGTACAGAGATGAATTGAAGACAAAGCTCTGCAAATACGAAGAAGTAAGAAAGTACCCAGATGGTGCAATAGTTTGCTAATGTGATCCCCCGGAGAGCTGGTGACCAAATGCGCACACCAATCAGCACATGTGCCACAGGGAGGGGCTTCTTCAGAGAGGATGGCACCTGCCCGCTTGGCCATATTCATAAAGCACCATAAAAACCAATGTGGGCAAATAGAAAATAGCTTTGAGAGAACTCACGTTTTTATTACCAGTAAAATGGCCAAAGCTGGGCTTTCTGCTCCGATGTGCAGCCACACTGACCCTCACTCGTGCATCACAATGTTGCTAAATAAGTGAGTTACTCAGGCCAGCACCATTTGCAGTAAGAGCCGACTTAGCCGCTGCTTAGGTCACAGTGATCACAGTGGTGTTCTTTACAGTGCTTGCGTCTGACAGCAGTCACTCGAGGTGACCACTTGCCTTGCCCTTGAAACTCCCCCTTTCACTCCTCATATCCAGTGCTCCCCGTATTCCCAGTTTCACCATCGGAGTATTTTCCTCTCTCTTCCCTGTTTTCTTTTCTCTGAAACTTCATTTCTCAACCAACAGCTTCCTCCCTCTCTTCACCACTCTTCTCCCATCCACGCCATCCTCCAGGCCCATCTAAACCACAGTTCTTTGACTGCCCATTTACTTTTAAAACCTTCCATTATCTCCTTACCAATAGAACAGTACTTTTGACACTGTAGCTTGTGAACCATTCAGTGGGTTATAAAATAAATTTGGGTGGTTGTAACCATCATTTTTAAAAAGCTACCACAGTTCTTTGACTGCCCATTTACTTTTAAAACCTTCCATTATCTCCTTACCAATAGAACAACTTTTGACACTGTAGCTTGTGAACCATTTAGTGGGTTATAAAATAAATTTGGGTGGTTGTAACCATCATTTTTAAAAAGGAAAAGAAAGAAGTAAAATAGAATAGAAAATATCAAAGCACAACACGTGGTTTCATCTCATTTTTGCTATATATGTGCACTGGCTTGCAGCCCGTAATACATGTTTTATTGCGAGTTGTGGATAACAGTTGAAAGGCGCTGGACAGTCCTGCCCTTCAGTCAGCATGTGGGACTCTTCCTCCAAGCCACCTCAGCCTTGCTTCTCATGCTGTGGTTCACACAGTCAGTTCAGGCATTTATCATACAACATAATCTTCCCTGCCTGGAATGCAGACCTCTTGTTCCTCTCTCCCCACTCATTAAGTCTTCTCTCTCCTATCCAGTCCTCGAGGAAGCCTACCTTATATTCCAATCCTGTGATGCCTGGCACATACAGTGTGTGATCAAAAACTGCAGTGTGTGTTTAATTACAAAAATTATTACAGTAATTGCAAGCTGGGCCTGATGGCACACACCTGTAATCCCAGCACTTGGGAGGCTGACACAGGAGGATTGACACAAGTTCCAGGCCAGCCTGCAAAACAAAGTGAATTCAAGAGCAGCCTAAACTACATGGCCAGTCTCAAAACAATAACAACACAAAATGCATTGCCATTAAACTCCTTCAAAATACTCTCCCTCACTTGAAACACACTTAGCTCATTGTCTTGCCACTTCCCGAAGTCATTCTGGAGGTCCCTTTTCCTTGAGTGTCTTTGGTTGTACCATTGTGGCTTCCTCAGTGTTCTGAATCAATTCAAAATGTTTATTTTTCAAGATAATTTTGATTTTTGGGGAAGAGCTAGGCATCACATTGTGCCACATTCAATGAGGTAGATGAAGGCACACTGCAATGTTTTTATGAGCCTGCCTTTTGGCTGGGTGGTACTTGGCATGAGCTTTCACTATCATTTTAATCATGTCTTGAATCCCAGTGAAGGACCTCCAGAATGGCTTCAGAAATCAACAAGAACAATGGGATAAATATGTTCAAAGCAAGAGGAGGATTAATGGCAATGTGTCTTTTGCTGAAGTATTTTTATATTTAAACATTTGTTGTATTTTGATCACCCCTTGAAAATCTGTTTCTGTATTGTTGTCTCTCTTCCCCACTATATCAGGGTCTCCAAGATATTAGAGAATCCACCTTAGGGTCCTAAAGTATCTATCCCATTGTCTGACACAGTAACAGTTCAGGGAATGTCTTATTGGTTTAATGAAAATTTTTAAGGAATTTCCAATTGTAAGATTCTGTAGTTTTGTCAGATTGCATTCAAGTTTATTGATGATTTCTCTTTGGTTCCAAGTGATAAGTGATTCCTCCTTCCCGAGATATTTAAATCCATACCTTACCCTGCAGGATACTATTACCCTGTTCCTGAGAGGGAATTTAGCATTTTAGGGGCTCACAGATGAAGACTCCCAAAGTGTGTCTGGTACTGAGAGCCCTGGAGGGAAAAGCGGACCTGCCAGACAGACCAGTCCTTGTCACACAGGCTCAACAGTGATACAGAGACCAAGACATGACCCCTTAACATCAGGAAGGAAGGTTTCCTTACAGGGAAGCATGACCTCTTCACCATTGCTGGGAAACTGCGTGCTGTTCCCCTTTCAGACTGTGAGCTGACGGGCCCAGCCAAGTGCTTTGTTGCCTGTGTAGGACTGCTAGATAACGCATGCAAGGATATTGTGTGTTAATCTGTGCACTTCCCCATTCATTTATTTTTAGGACTGGATCTTGTAGTTAAAAGTCCTTTGTAAATCTCATAATAGGGAGGGTAATGCACAGTGAATTGAGAGCCAAGTATATAACCATGGGCACAGAACCACTTATTTGCTAATGGTTGGTAAATCAGTGTGCGTAGCAGGGAACACTGGACTTTGTAAACGCAATAGGCAATAAGTGGACAGTATTACGCATATGAAGAGACTTTAGTTCTAAAAGTGAATACTGTGTATTCCAAAATAACTTCTGATTAAACTCTTCTCATGCAGTCTTTTAAAACCTTAGCCATGTGGATACCAGGAATTTGGCATGTTAGTAATTCAAACAGATGGCAGGCCTCGATTTAGCTTTGCTAAACAAACTCTTCTACTCGGTACAAATGAACAGTGTGAAGATTTCAAGAAGAGAACAGCGTAGCAGTGAGGCTTTGTAAAGCCCACCTTGGAATCAGTGTTCCTCTACCTAACTTTTGCACTTGGCATGAGGCAGAGTTCCCCCCACCTTTGTCCTCTTTTCCCCCCCGCACTGACTTCACCACCCTCGCTGCTCCGTTCGGCGGAAGGGATCCCTGGTTCCGAGTCCGTATCACAACTGAGCCCACCGCACAGCTTGCATGTTGGTGTCTGTGCAGCAGCTGCTGCATGTGCCGTGCTGTTACCTGCTGCAGATTCACTCTTTTTCCATTTCGAATTTGTCCACTCCTCTTGAAGCGTCTTCTCCCTTCGGCGGCACCAGGTTCCAGTCAAGTTCTCCTGCTTAGTGATTCTGTGAGCAGTAATCACCTGAGCCTGCCTGGGGGACCTTTTTGTCTGCCTGCTCCAGCCCAGGCTCCCACCTCCTATTCATATCGCTTCACAGTCAGGTTCTGAAGCAACCTCTCTAGTTGTAAAGAAAGTACGTGATTAAAAACTTCCTTTGAAAGGATTCCATGGCCTCCTACTTAAAAAAGGTAAATTGCCTAGCTCTCATCAGGGTTTCTTGACTGCCTCCTAGCCACTGGAGATCACATGGTTTGTTTTGTTTTGTTTTGTTTTGTTTTTCTCTCTCGTCTCCTTTGTTCATGGTACATACTGTGCGTAACTCTCTGATCCATGGCTAATTCTGTGTAGCCTTGAAACTAGCTTCCGTGGCTCCCTCTGTAGAGTTCCTCACCTACTTACTAGACTCCAGCGGTTCTCACACCATTACATTCTCACACGCACACACACATCCTTTCCATGAAAACACTGTTCACTTGTTCATAGGGACGGAGGCTGACAGAGTCCATCTCAGCCCCAGGTTATGAGCCTGTGTGTAGGAGGAAGTCGCTCCCTTCTCTGCACTGACACAGCCATAGGTGAATATAAAATGCTGTATTTTTACAGTAGATAAAATATCTTCTTAAAGATACCATTTAAGTAGTCTCATAAACCAAAGCTTTGCCTTTCAGGAGAGTTTCTGTCTCTTTAGGGTCAGGATGATATTTTTCTTCAATGTATGTGAAAAGGGTGGTGAAGCATGCTGGAAAGTGATAATTATGTTTTCATAATTATTAGTTTTTGAAACTTTCTTTTGTTCAAGTTGATCACTTTTCTGTGAAGATACCTTTTTTGTTTCAAAGCTAATTTAACTCCTCTGCTAATGCTATGGTAAATGGAATAAATCGTTTAACTTGAAGTGTATTGTTCCCAACCACTACAAATACACTTTTCGTGCAGTGCTGTTAGCACACAGCTTTGAAGTCTGACCTGGACTTCAGGGTGTTAGCAGCCTTCTCTTGTGTGGCTCCAGATACAAATTACAGAAAGGCTCGTAGCTCAGACCTGCTGAAAGGAAAGCAGTCCCGGCGAGCACTAAGTGATACCCACCTTGTTCTTCCTCCTTCCTGTCCATCCACACCCTTTGCACCCATCCTTTGCTATAGAGCTGTGCAGTGACCATTTCTAGGGGAGATAAGAATAACTGGCTCACATAACCGCTCTGTTGGGCATTGTGGCTACTGAAGGAACATTGATGTTTTTTAGTGGTATCAAGAGGAAGTTTGAATGAAGTTCTTTCCTATCCCTCTACTCTCATCTCTCCTTGCAGCAATGTATTTGGAGAAGATGGGGTTTGGCTCTTCCTTCCAACTAAACCAGGAAACAGTAAAAAAGGACATTAGGATGAACTTAGAAAGTTTAAACTTATTCCCTTCTGTGTCTGGGCTTCTATAATTATTTTTATAATATCTTAGACTATACCTAAACCTGTATTTCAACTCTAAATTACTATTTTTTAAGTCATATCATCTCACTTTTTACTCAAACTGTAAAAGCATCTTTTACTTTTTTATCCTAAGATTCATTTTGTTTTGTTTTCAGGCTTTGAACTCATTTAAAGCTTCATAGTTTCTCAGATCCCTAACATCCCTGCCTCTAGAACCAAAAAGGGAGGGGAGAAATTAGAACATTCATAAAAAAAAAAAAACCTCTGTTAGTAATTTCTGCCCTCAGAAAGCCTGAGCACCTAATCCAAAGAGCTTAGAATAATATAAAACAAGAGCACAAGTTTGTGCTTTGAGAGTTAGGTCCACTTTTAATTTATAACATATTGGGATGCTTTTATATAGACTTTGTTCTTATCCAAATGTGTTATTTATGCCAGGTCCAAACTTAGCACGTGAGAAATGCTTTCAAAATGAACTCATCTTCCAATTACTGCAAGTGTACAGCCTATGCTCAGTCCTGTATCTGGAGTCCCACTTTAATTATGGAGAAAAGAGTTGGCTGCCCTCTCTGCAGTGCTAGTTCTTTAAGATAATGATGCTGTAATGGTCATCATAACTAACAGCTTTACATCACTCAATGTGAGAGTTTGTTCTCTCCATATTATAAAGGAGGAGCCTGAGTACAAGGTAGCTAGTGTTTGCTAAAGGGGCATAGCAGGTAAGTGATAGGGTTGCTTGAGAATCAGACCTGAGCCTGAAGATGACAGGCTGGTGTTTGCTGCTCTCCCTGACACTGTGTGTGAACACATTCTCTTCCTCTGTCCCTTTCCTTTCTTTACCACAGAAACAACACGAGAGGCTGAGGGATCAGATGGAGGCTGTGAACACTTCTTTTAGTGTCTCTGCAAACTCTCTGGCAGAGCCCCGTCTGATTCTTGTGGAACTTGATGATATAATAAAGGTAAGGACACTTCTGACTAGTCTATGGTTGCGTTTAAGGCAGGCTAGAACAGTGGCTCCATGTCACAGAAGAATAATCAATTCAAGTCTATCACAATATTAAAATTATAAAATTAGCAGTCATTGTACAAATTAGCTGAGTGTGGTGGCCTATGCCTACAATACCAGCACTTTTGGGGCCAAGGCAGGAAAATCACAGGTTCAAGCCCAGCCTGGGCAACTTAATGAGACCCTGTCTCAAAATTCAAAAAAAAAAAAAAAAGGTCTGAGGAAGTTGCTCAATGTAGAGGCCCTGAGTCCATTCCCCAATACCTGATGATGACATCAGTGACAGAAATCCAGTTTATTGTACTATGTGATAGCTCCTAGCCAAAGTTGGCTACTTAAATTAACTATAAGCTGCTTATAATTCAGGGACATTACAAATATAACACCTTAGTTGAATTAGTCACATTTCAAGTCCACAGTAGCTCTAAGTGGCTAGCGGCTACAAAATTCTCAACAGCACAAATATATCTGCAGATCCATCCTTCCTCACTCTACTCAAAAATTTGTATGCTTAATAAAGCTGACATTTAAAATGAATAAAAGTCACAGTTTCAAAGGCAGAAATTTTCTAGTAACATGCAGTGACCCAAGCTACCATGAAATCCCTCTTAGTCTACCTTTGCGAGGATGTGAGATGAGAATCATCCAATCACATCTTGGTCTTCAGCACCAAGCTCCTTGTCTTCTCCAGTCCAGGTCCAGGCCCTGTGCATGGTGACCTGAAACTCCCCATCGGTGAGCAGGCTCCTCTGACCTCCAGCTTTTGGGCTTCTCCCCTACACATTTTCCTCCAGCCCACCTGTTTTCCCTCCTGGGGATGCACCCAGCTCTGACCACCAGTAACTGTAACTCCCCAGTCTCTAAGCACCATCTCACTTCTCCCTGGAATGCCCAAGCCAGCAATCCTCGGGCTACACCAAGAATTCTCACCTCATAGCCAATCCATTTGCCTCCAGTCTAGACCTTCAAGACTCATTCTCTATGAAGTAGCGGAAAATTATTTTTTTAAATGATCTGATTACACGGCCAGGGCTCTAGCCCAGCAGCAGAGCTCCTGCCTGGCACGCATGAGATCCTGAGTTCGATCCCCAGAACAACAACAACAACAATATATATAAAGCCTTTAGTGACACTTAACAGAAAAGAAACAAATTATTCTGGACAGGATAATTTTATGTACAAAGGCACAGTGGCCACAGAAATTATGCAGTGTTACAACAACAATCAGACAAGGTGGGGCCGCAGGATGTGGTGGGGTGGGAGTGGTGGTGATGAAAGATGGAACTGGTGAGGGGGAGGGGATCTGCCCATGACACCACATTCAGAAACTGGATTTACTCCTTCAAAGCAATGGGCTGATTCCGAGGAGAGTAACGTGATCAGATTTGCTTATTAGAAAGACCACCTTTCTTGAAAGAGGGTGAGCACTGGATTAAAAAACTAAAAGCCTGGGCTCAGGCAGAGAAAAGAACACTGGAAGGAGAGGAAAGGGCAGGTAGTCTAACCCTGAGGACACCAACTGATAAGGTCTTTTTTCTGGTCAGGAGAAAAGAGACCCAGGGATAGCAGAGCCTCAGAAGCCACAAAAGGAGAGAGTTTTGAGTCAAAGGCAGGGACCAAAATCTCAACAAACACAGATAGATCCAGTTTAAGAAATGGTGGCAAATGGAGCCGTCTCTTAGAGTCAGCCATTGGAGACATCAGGGCCATTCTGTGGAGGGTACTGCATCGAAGGGAAGGGCCTACTGGGGACTCAAGAGTCAAGGGTTTTTTTAAGTTTGTTTCTTTGTTTTCCCATGGGAGAGACTTGGGCACATTACTATCTGAGAAGACTGAATAGTAAGGAGCAAGAGAAACAGAAACCTGGGTCACTGAGAGAATAGAGGATCACTCCTTACACAGAAAAGGAATAAAATAGGAGAAAATGTATTATGAGTGTAGCTATAAATTAGTTGAGAGGGTTGGGGTTGCTAACGGATGGCTGGGAGTATTTCTGTTTGTTGGTAAGTCTCTGAGGGGGCTATCAGTAAATAGCACCCCTTTTTGGCACCCAGTTTCTACATATGTTGGATGTAGCTAAGTCACAGGCATGGCTTTAGGTCTCAGCTAATAGGGATTGCTGATAGCCCTATAAGTAGGCAGCTCCCTCCACCCAGACAGGCAACAATATGACACTTTCATATGAAGAAACACAAGAAATAGACCTTCTGCTGACAGCGTGCTTCCAAAAAGAGGGGGGAGTTCAGCAGAGCCTGTGCAGTGAGTTATTCCTCCAAAATTCACCAAGTAAGTCACCTCCCCTCATAGGGGCAGAGTTGGAAAGGGATGGAGAGATTGCACGAAATGAGCTCCCTTCATAGGAGGGAAACATCACAAGTGTGGAAGCAATGTTCCCTTCTACTAGTTAGTTTGTGCCTTCAATAAAAAAGAAAATGAAGTGGTCTGTTTAGAATCAGGTAGAGGGTATGGGAAGAAAATACGATTGCCTTAGGAATGATGACAGTGTTTATGATCATCATTTGGGTGAGCAGAAAGGAAATGTCTTTCCAACAGTGAGAGCCCAGTCAAGCCTGGAAGCCACAGGTTTGCAGGACCATCCAGCTGCAGCTCTGTGGTCTTTGGCCATCATTATTAGGTCCAGGATTGGCTAGAGAACCAAGGGGGATTGTAGGAGTCAGCCAGATGAAATCCAGCTGAGAGTCACAGGAGGCTGTGGTGCCCACTGGGTTTAACACCTTGAACACCATTAAGTGTGTTTCTGCTCTGATGGGTAATGGGATAGAACAGAATGGAATCAGTTGAAAGGCTAGAGAGAAAGTGAAAACGTTGAGACAACATACATGAACAACTTGTTTTGAGACAGTTTCCTGTGAAGGGAATGGAAAAGTGGCACAGTATCAAGGAGATGTGCAGATAATGGAGGATCTTTGTTTGAATTAGTTTTATTTTTTTATAGGGAAAGTTAGAGAATAGGGAAGCAATCAGTAGGAAAGGTGTTGAAGGTGCAGGTGAAAAAGATAAATTCCTATATTTTTGGATGTTCCGTGAGGAAAATGTTTTTAAGTTCTCCTAAATTCAATTCGCTTAACATTTCAAATTTCTCTATTTAGAATGCATCAGGGATTTATGCAGAAATAGATGGAGCCAAAAATGAGCTACAAGGAAAACTGTCCAACCTAAGTAACCTCCGTCCTGATCTAGTCCGAGAAGCTGTTGACCATGCACAGAATCTCCAAGAAGAAGCCGTGGAGTTGAGCAGGTAGTGTGCTGGGGTTGGGAATGCAAATGCCTACACAGCCCAGGTATGACATTTCTATTCAGCTGTGTGTGCCGGAGTCACTAGGACACAGTGGGTTAGCCTTGGATTTGCTTTCTTGTTGATTTGTTTGTTAGTTGCTCCGTCCAAGAGTCGATCATCATTTACTGCAATTGCTTTGGGGAGATGGGTTTTTTTTTTTAAATGTCAGATGCAGAGCCTGTATTCTGGATGAGGGTACAGGTAAGAGCTGTTCCAGTCATTAATAGGATGGTCTGAGGCATGTTGGTTAACAGCAGTAAATAAGATACTTTCGCGAGGTCTAGTTCTACAGTCATTACATATTTATTTCATAGACTGCCTTTGCTTTCCTCACTCAGGTACCTTAAATAAAGCCGCTTAGGGGCTGGCAACAAATGACTTCTGGTAAATACTCTGCTCTTTCTGTACTTCCCAGCAGAAACTATTTGATTTCCACATCTGTTAAGAGAAAACCAATTGACAATTTTCCTCAGAGTGTCTAGAAAGAGTCACACGTCCCTTGGGCACTCAATTAGTAGTAATTGAAATGTACTGAAAGATTGGAATTGAATTCATGACCCTGAAGTAATAGATAAATAATGAGATCATTATAGAAAAAGATCACAGATCTGGCAGTTATAAACAAGGGCTAGTAAAGATCATGAATAAAATAAGGACCTATATTAACTTTTGTTTAAAACATACATCACCTTTTTATTCCTATTTGCCAGAATTATCAAGTGCCCTTCCAAATCTCCAACAGGTTAAGAAAGAGAAGAATGTAAAACCCTGGTGTGTGAGGTAGCCTCAGTGTGATGCCCCTGGAAAAAGTGCTTTTGATGAAGGCAGTAAAATGGACTCAGACAAAACACTGTTTGGGTAATAGACTGTATTCGTGGAGAAATGCTTTTGAGACCCATTCTATAACTGACTTCATTTTCTTTTGTCATGTCCAATACTGGGGTTCGAAAATGTACCTTCTCTAAATGCCCCTCTGCACACATGTTCCAGGAGGGTCCAAGGAGATGCCCACGGGCTTCATATGGAACATGATCAGTATGTCAATCTCCATGAAGTTCCTTCCATGTTTGGAATATTTCCAGTTGAACATATCCACAGAAATATTCAAATGTACAGACACCTCCCTTCAAAATGTGGCTCTCCCTCAGTGTGTGTGTGGCATGCGCAGTGAGTTACATGTTATGCTAAGGACAGATATAATTCGTCCAGAAGTTTTCATTTCCAAAGTGTCCTTTAAACATTAATACAGCACTCATTTTGTGCCTAGTTACAGAAACAAAGTAGCAACACCTTTTTCTTCAGTCTCTTTGGAATTTCTACCACTCTAGCCAGCAAAATCTTAAAATATTAATAAATATTTTTAGTATTTTGTTCCTGTTATCCCTTTTCTTTTGGACCTTTTTTGTCTGCCTCCTTAGCTTATACTCTCAGCCAATTCTAAGAGGGGCTATGGGGAGGGAAGGTAGCAGCATCAGGATCGGAATTACCTTCACAGAGAGGGCTGTGTCAGGGTGCGTAGGACTCTGATGCTGTCTCCACGAGCACCTCTCTCCATAAAGTAGACTGGGACTCTTCTGCGCTGCCTTGGTATAAAGACTAACATAAATGTTATCATTATCCTCATTTTTCTTTTGGTTTAAAAATGAAAATGAAAACACCATTGTAGGAGGAGGTGACTCTGAGCCTAACAGCTCTGACACGGCCTGGACCAGGAGGGATCGGGCTGAGAATTGTCCACAGCCCCATGGGCCAGGGGCCTTACAGACAGCGCCCGTGTGGGTCCTGCAGCGTTGCGCACTGACCAAGACCCTGAGCACCTCCTGGTGTTACCAAGGAATAGCATGATAGCAGTTACCAGCTTAAGACTGCATATATCAAGACGGAAGCTTTGGAATGAGATGTGAAAGTGGGGGCAGAGTTTATCATAGAGAAAGAAGCAGTTTTCATCAAAATACATTTTGTGGATGCACGTACAGGTTACAGTTCCTATTCAGGAAAGAGTTTAGTTACAGTAATAAGCCCTGAAGTGGATTGGGTGCCGGGTGTAGCACACCACATATTTGCCTATCTTCTTCTGTTGTGCTTGTTCTTCTGTTGTTCTCCCGGTTAGCACCGGCACTTACTAAGGAAATGTTTGACGGACTTACTCAGGTCAGAGAGGAGCAAAGGCAGAGAAGTGGTGTGGAAGGGCCAGGATGAGTGAGGCTGAGCTGGGGCTGAGTGCGCAAGACACGCGACAGGGCTTCGGACAGGAGGAAAACCCAACAAATCAGCGTGGCAGGAATGCATGCACTCTCTCTCAGAGACCCGGCATCTTTCAGAGAGGAGTAACGGTGCCAATTTGGGTATGGAGTGGGTGAGGATAGCTTTAGGTTCACTTTTTGTGTGACGTCCATAATATACATAATATAAATAAACTGTTGCTGGAGGAGGTGCCAAGGGCTGTTTTTAAATCATTGGGCCCATTTTTGGTGGCTACTACCATGGAGCTGAAATGGGGTAAAGTTTCAGAGGCAGCACAGGCAGAGTACAGAGACAAGGCAAGGGTGACTCAGGAAAACCTTGCAATCAGGTGACTTTGAATAATCAGAAAGAGGTATCTGTGGTACCAGAATATTAAAACCAAACCCGGAAAATGGCCCCATTTCCCAAGGAGATAAGAAGAAAAATAACAAAAAATTTGTTAATTGCAGGAATTTGCACAATTCAGATACAAATGGGCTAGTGCAGAAGGCTTTGGATGCATCAAATGTCTATGAAAAGATTGTCAATTATGTTGGTGAAGCCAATGAAACAGCAGAATTGGCTTTGAATATAACTGATCGAATTTATGATGTGAGTATTCCCTTATTTTAGGGTTTGCTTATACATTGTCTCTTCCCATTTTGGCTTTTGTATTTTTTAATTCATCTCTTGTACTTCCAAAGTAAAGTGAAAATGGCATAAAGTGCCAAGGGACTGAGAAAAGACCATTTTATGCCTGAAGGTGTTAGTTATGTGCTGTATTCCAGTTAGCAAATGCTAATTCCTTTGACAACTTTTTTTTTTTAGTCAGAGTCCCTAAGCAAATATATTTAAAACTAGCATCTACTGATACAGAAGATGCATGCATTCCAGCTTTTCAGCTTTCACTTATTGTGTGGTGTCTGTGCTGTGCTGAGGGCTTGGCCAGGGCACTGTTACAGCTTTGCTGAATCTTCCTGAAAAACTTTTATCTTGAAAATACCAAAGACTTTGTTTATTGTGTTCATATTTGACCTTGACTTAGAAGTGTGAAAAGGAAGCTCTATGAATTTTTCTTGGTACTTAGCAGATAAACTATGTCATTTAAATCCTTAAACCATGAAATATGAATGTCTTCTCATGTTGTTTTACTCTCTATACCAAATTCCTTTGTAGGCTGTGAGTGGGATTGATACTCAAATCATTTACCATAAAGATGAAAGCGACCACCTTCTCAATCAAGCCAGAGAACTGCAAGCAAGGGCAGATTCTAGTAAATATCTTTACTTTCCTATTTTCCTTTTGATTTATAGCTTCTTCTCTCAGACATTTAGACAGACTTTTAAAATCTAGGCTCAAAGAGTAACATCGCAATTAAACAGTACATCAGGATTGCCTATTCAGAATGATGTTTTAAAAAGCAAAGATTTGATATCTTAAGATAAATTCTGATTTTAAAAGTAGCTTTCATGTAGTAAAACTGGAAACATAATTATGCAACATATGATGGGTATTCTTGATAATTAAATAAGCTAGAAATGTATCATAAATGATAATGTTTAATGGAAATATATCATTAATAAACAACTTTTTAAAGCCACAAAACATACTTAACACTAAAACAACTTTGCTCACACTTAACCTTTCTTGAACGATTCAGAAGTCCCTTTAGAAGTGTTCCTGTAAAGGGTGGGTCATGCTCGCTGTCATCAGCTGGGATGAGGGTTCCCCAGAGCCCCCTGCTGAGGCACACTTACTTCTGGCTCCTGCCTTATGGCTGACTGTACTTGGGATAAGCCCAAGGACCAGGTGGAGAGGAGTACTTCCAAAGGCCAGTGTCTGCATCTGCTAGACAACGCAGGCACGGTCACGAGTGGGGTTGGGAAAGAAAAATGAGCAAAATCACTTCAGTCCATGTTAAATCCTGTCAGTTACTCTTCACAACAACTGAGTAAACTAAGAATTTCATTGAGTACTACTCAGCTGTAAAGTAGTGAGCTCGTTCCTAAGGATTTTTGAGCGTTGTTAATGAGATTGAAAATTCATTCTCTGACTTGGAACTACCACCTGAAAACAAAGGCCAAGTTTGAAACCACAACCTCCTGCACTTTTATCAAAGCGGGTGATCTGAAGTCTAGCCATAAACTTTCTTTTGCAAAGAGTTGCTAACTAGATAGATAAAATAAAAGCACTTTGATTTTCATGTGTGGAATGCTTACCAAATTACCACAAAGCAAATATTATTTTACACTTACTAGGAAAATATAGGTAATAAAAAATGTGATTAAGTTTCTCTACTCCAATTTGTAAGTCATTGATTTATCATATAAATCTAATCCTAAACATATTTTTTCAGAATACTAGTAGGAGTAAAGAGTTGCACTATGAGCAGCAAAGTATGTTTAAAGTGTTGCCATGTCTGTGTATTATTTTTGTGTCTTCTGTTATGAAGACTAAAATATGTGAGTCTTTGTGATGTAGTAATTTAATTATTTGCTGCTTGATTTATAACTTATAACTTATCTTCCAGCAAGTCTAGTGTTTCTGTTTTAATATTTAGATCTTTAATCCACTTGGATTTTAATTTAGTGCATGGTGAGAGATAAGGGTCTAGTTTTAATCTTTGGCAGTTTGAGACCCAGTTTTTTCAACACCATCTATTAAAGAGGCTCTCTTTCCTCCAGTGGTGATGGACAGCTCCTTTGTCAAAGATGAGGTAGTTGAGTACATCCTATCATTATTGAGTTTTTGAACCTCATGAAAGCAACTTTTCTATTCTGGGAATAGTATCTCTCCAAAGTCCCATGTTTTATGTCCAGTAAATCTCCATGCATCCTCATCTCTGAACATTTTGGAGATCTAGGTATTTACTTCAAGATTTTTTTTTATTAAACTCCTTCAGTGTTTAAGGGATGACAAAGGGGTGTTAGGATTATGTGGTTCAAAAACTTGTACCATTATCTTCCTTTTGTAGAACGATATGTGTGATACAAAGTCAGGTTTTCAGATAAACCATTACCAACTACTGAGTTATACTATAAATTCAGATTACTATGTCTTTATTTTCAAATGTCTTTCTATGCTGATTAATCTTTATCTCTCAGCTTTCCTTCATCACCTATGTCAATAGCTAGCAATCTGTACTGAACTCAAGAAGCTATTTAGAAGTTTTCTACTGAAAAGGTTTATGTAAGACAGTAAGTTCCAAATAGATCACACTTCCATGAAACATCTTCTTACAAACATTAGTTCTTCTTTTTTTTCCTTTTATTAAGCTTATTGGTACATTCTAGGTGTACACTACAGTTACATTCATTACTAGGATCTTGTACCTTTACATGACAGGTCTTGGTTCTCATTTTTTCCCCTTGTCCCCACCCTCCCTTCACTGCCTCCTCCCCTCCCCATTTACAAACACTTTATTTCCAATTTTTCATTTTTTCATGCTTTTTTCATTTCCCTTCTTCCCTTTCCCCTACCCTTCCCACTTTCCCTACAACTTAAGCCCTTTTCTTCCTATTTAACATTCTTAATTATCCCATTAGGATCTTGTGTACTATTATAGTTTTTCACACCAGAGAAACTATTCGGTTATTTACACAGGTATGACTTACTTATTTCACTTAGGAGTATATCCTCAAAATGTATCTATTTTCCTATGAATAAATCTAATTTCTCATTCTTTATGGCTTAGTATTCCATTTTATAGAAAAACCACATCTTCTTTATCCAGTTTCCAACTGATTGGCAAATAGGCTGTTTCCATACTTTATTACAAACTGTGCTACTATAAACATAGGTGCACATATGTCACAGTGATATAATTCATTTAATTCTTTTGGAAAGATACCCAGCAGAGCTATGGCTAGATCAAATGGAACCTCTATTCCCACCTCTTTGAGGTATCTCCCTACTGATTTTCATAGTGGTTACACCATCTACACTCCCACCAACGATAGAGAAGGGTTCCTTTCTCTCCACAACCCCACCAACATTTGTTATTGTGTGATTTCTTGATAGCAGCCATTCTTTGTGGGGTGAGGTGAAATTTCAGTGTTGTTTTCATCTGCATCTCTTGAATGACCAGTGATGTGGAACATTTTTTCATATATTTACTTGCTACTTTTACTTCTTTGTCTAAGAAATGTCTGTTCATTTCAGATGCCCATTTTTGAATTGGGTCTTTATATTTGGGGGGGGCTGATTGTTTTGAGTTCTTTATATATTCTAGATAATAGTCCTTTGAGGAGCAGCTGGTAAAAAATTTTTCCCACATTGTAGGTTGTCTCTTAGTTCTATTGATGGTTTCTTTTGCAGTGCAGAAGCTTTTTAATAAGATGAGATCCCAGTTGTTGATTCATTCTGCTAGTTCCCGTGCTACTGAGGATTTGTTCATAAAGTCTTCTCCTATGCCAGTGTCTTCCAGAGTCCTGCCTATCTTATCTTCCAGCAAGTCTAGTGTTTTCATTTTAATATTTAGATATTTAATCCACTTGGATTTCAATTTAGTGCATGGTGAGAGATAAGGGTCTAGTTTTAATCTTTGGCAGTTTGAGATCCATTTTTTTTTTTTAATTAAAGAGGCTATCTTTCCTCCAGGGGGGATGGACAGCTCCTTTGTCAAAGATGAGGTAGCTGAGTACATCTGGAGTTGTTTTTGTGTCTTCCAGTCTGTTCCACTAATCCTCAGTTCTGTTTCTTTGCCAGTACTATGCTGTTTTATAAGCGTGGCTTTGTAGTATAGTTTCAAATTGGGAATTGTTATACCCGCTGCCATGTGTCTGTTGCCTAGGATGGTTTTTGCTATTCTAGGTCTCTTATGGTTCCAAATGAATTTTTGGATTCTTCTTTCTAGTTCTGTGAAGTATTGTGTTGGAATTTCAATTGGCATTGCATTGAATCTGTATAGCAGTTTTGGTAGTATGGCCATTTTCACTATGTTGATTCTTCCTACCCAGGAGCAGGGAATATCTTTCCATTTTCTTATATCCTCTTTGATCTCTTTTTTTCAGAGTACTGAGGTCTTTTGTTTCTTTTGTTAGATTGATTCCTAGATACTTCATTTTTTTTGGATACTATTGTGAAAGGAATTTTTTCCCTAATTTCTCTCTCAGAGAGTCTGTTATTTGTGTACAAGAAGACTATTGATTTTTGGGTGTTGACCTTGTACCCTGCTACTCTGCTAAAAGTGTCAATTAAGTCTAGAAGTCTTCTGGTGGAGTTTTTTGGGTCTTCAGTGTAGAGTATTATATCATCAGCAAATAATGACAGTTTAACTTCTTCCTTGCCTATCTTTATTACTTTAATTCCTTTCTCTTGTCTAATTGCTATGACTAATGCTTCCAGAACTATATCGAAGAGGAGTGGTGATAGTGGGCATCCTTGTCTTGTTCCTGATGTTAACATGAAGGTTTTCAGTATTTGGTCATTTAATATAATGTTGGCTGTTGGTTTTTCATAGATGGCCTTTACTAAGTTGAGATATAGACCATCTATTTCAATTTTTTGCAGGATTTTTATCATGAATGGGTGTTGAATTTTGTCAAATGCTTTTTCTGCATCTATCGAGAAGATCATGTTGTTTTTGTCCTTGACTCTGTTAGTATAGTGTATTATATTTATTGATTTACATATGTTGAACCATCCTTGCATACCTGGAATAAATCTGACTTGGTCAGGATGTATGATCTTGATGATCCTCTGCATTCTGTTTGCTAGTATCTTATTAAGGATTTTTGCATCTATATTCATTTAGGAGATTGGCCTGTGGTTCTCTTTTTTAGTTACATCTTTCCCAAGTTTGGGAATCAAAGTGATACTTGCTTACAGGAATGAATTTGGAAGTATAGCTTCCCTTTCAATTTCATTGAAAGTCTGAAGAGTAATGAGAGTAGCTCTTCTCTAAATGTCTTGTAAAATTCAGCAGTGAATCCATGAATACCTGGGCTTTTCTTTGTTGGTAAGTTTTTAATTACACTTTCAATTTCACTGATTGTAATTGGGGTGTTTAATACTTTTTATCTTCTTTGTTCAACTTTGGTAATTCATAAGTATCTAGAAATCTGTCCATTTCTTCTGTGTTTTACATTTTATTTGAGTACGGGTTCTCAAAGAAGGTATTAATGATCGTCTGGATTTCTGTTGGATCTGTTGTGACTTTGCCTTTTTCATTGCTGATTGCATGATCAGAGCCTTTTCTTTTCTTTTTTTGATAAGAATTGCTAAGGGTTTATCAATTTTATTTATTCTTTCAAAAAACCAACTCTTCAATTCATTTAGTTTTTTGTATCATTTTCTTAGTTTCCATTGCATTGATTTCTGCTCAAATCTTTATAATTTCCTCTCTTGTTCGAGCTTTGGGTTTTTCTTGCTCTTGTTTTTCTAGGAGTCTAAGATTCATTGTTAGGTTCTTTATTTGAGCTTGTTCTGTTTTCCTAGTGTGAGCATTCAGTGCTATGAATTTTCCACATAGAACTGCTTTCATTGTGTCTCATAGATTCCTGTATGATGTATTGGCATTTTCATTTATTTGCAAAAATTGTCCAATTTCTTCTTTAATTTCTTCTGTGATCCGTTGATTGTTCAGGAGAGTGTTGTTCAATTTCCATGTGTTTAGGAAGTTCCTATGGTTTCTTATGCTATTGATCTTCAGCTTTATTGCACTGTGATCTAATAATATACAGGGAATAACTGTGATTCTTTTGCATTTATTCAAATCTGTTCTGTGAACTAGTATGTGATCTATCTTGGAGAATGACCCATGTGCAGCCAAAATGAATATATATGCTGATTTTGTAGGGTGGATTACTCTATAGACATCTAATAAGTCCATGCATTCAAAAGCTTGGTTCAGTTCTAGTATTTCATTGTTGATTTTTTGCCTGGATGATCTGTCTATTTGTGGTAGTGGGGTATTTAGTTCCACCACTACAATTGTATTAGTGCTTATTTGGTTTTTCATGTTTCTTAATATTTGTTTTATATAGTTGGGGGCATTTATATTTGGTGCATATATGTTTATGATTGTCATTTCTTCCTCTTGGATTGTTCCCTTTATAAGGATGTAGTGGCCTTCTTTGTCTCTCTTAATCAGTTTTGGCTTGAAATTTACTTTGTCTGCAAATAAGATTGCTATCCCTGCTTTTTTTCTGGGCTCCTGTCGCATGGAGAATTGTTTTCCATCCTTTCACTTTCCATCTATGGGCTTCTTTTTGCACTAGGTATGTTTCTTGTATACAACATATTGTTGGGTTTTGCTTCTTAATCTATTCTGCCAATCTATTTCTCTTGATTGGTGAATTGAGGCCATTGACATTGATGGTAATAACTGATATGTACTGACTTCTCATTGTCATATTATTGTCCTTTTGTTGACTCTTTTTAATTTTTTGCCCTCTCCTTTTAGTTTCTTTCCTTGACTATTTGATTTGCTCTGTTGGGAGTCATGGTGTTGTGATCTTCATTTTCTTTTTCTAGGATATTGTTTAGAATTCTTTGTAGTGCTGGTTTGGTATTCATGAAGTTTCTCAGGTGTTCTTTGTCATGGAAGTATCTTATTTACCCATCCATTTTGAAAGAGAGTTTTGCAGGATACATCAGTCTAGGTTGGAGGTTGTTTTCTTTTAGGACTTGAAATACCTCACTCCAGGCTCTCCTTGACCTGAGGGTTTGTGCTGAAAAGTCTGCTGTGATTCTGATGGGCTTTCCTTTGCATGTGATTTGTTTCTTTTCTCTTACTGCTTGTAGTATTTTGTTCTTCTGTTGGGTTTCTGGGATCTTGATTATTATATGTCTAGGTGTAGATTTTTTTATTGTAGCTAGTTGGAGTCCTATATACCTCACTTGTCTGTATGTCAAATTCTTCCCCTCTGTTTGGGAAGCTTTCTGTCATTAATTCTGTGAAGAGCTTTTTTAAGTCATTTGCATTTTGTCCTGTAATTTCATGGATTCCTATCAGTCTTATGTTATTCTTCTTTGCATGATCTAGGAGTTGTTGGATCAATTTCTCATGATCCCTTACTGTTTTTAAGAGGCCTCTCTTTTCATGGTTACTGTGTGTGATCCTATCTTCTATATCTGAGATTCTATCTTCACATTCTTTTATTCTGTTGCATACACTTTCAGTAGAGTTTTTAATCTCCTAGATATCTGTTTGAATCTGTTTAATGGATTCCAATTCTTTCCTATGTTTGTTGTTCATTGTTTCCATTTCTTTCTTATGCTGGGCCTTCATGGCTTCTATTATGGTCCTAAACTCATCTATTTTTTTGTCAGTTTCTGTTCTAGAGTCTCGGATCATGACTTTGAATTTGCTCACCATCTCTATGCTTATCTGGGAAATTATTTCTGTTTTGAATTTTTCTAGAGCCTGATTGATCTATTTTGTTACTTCCTGTGCCATGAGTTCTGAGTGTCCTGGTGGTTCACTATCAGACTTTTCATCTTTCTTTGCCCTGCTGTTTTCCATTGGTGTACTGGAAGTCTGTCTTTGTGTCTTGCTTAACTGTTTTCTCATTTTTATTTTTGCTTTTGGGTTGTCCTTGATTCAATCTCTGGGTTATTAAATATTCCTGATAAAGTTGCATTTTAGCTTTTGATTCTCTAACGACTCATAGACAGTCTCATTTTCACAATATGAGAGAAAACAACTCATCAAATCAATCCCTATCCTTTATCACAATCGATACAATCAGCAACACAATAGGATCAGTCACAACTTGCAAATTGACCACTTGTGGTAGTCATTAATCTGTCACCTTTAAACCATGTGAATTAAATTAAAATAAAAAAGCAACCCAAAATATGTTTGCAGTGAACAAACTCCTCAACATATCATATTTACCATTTAGGATGGGGCCTCGACAGAGTTAGGATGAGTAGAGTAGATTAGTAAAAGAACTAGAGAAGGTTTCAAGTGACGCCAGAGGACACAGAATGACCACACAATCTTTAGGAAACTGTTAAACTCAAAATGGATAGACAGAGTGCAAATATAAGGACAAGAATATATCCCCTTAACAGCAATAGGGGTTCACTTTCCTTTGAAACTACTGACCCTTGAGTGAAGCACAATGATAGAAAAAAAGAACATTAAGAAAAAAAAATGGTAAAAGAAGCAATCTGAGTCAGGGCAGGAACACAAACAGAAAGGGAGGTGAGGGGACAATATGTGGAGCAAGAGAGTGAGTTGGTGAAAGAGGACAGAAAAAAGAATTTACAGAGTGGAATGAGAAAAAGAAAAGGACAAAAAAATGACTTTGGCCTCTTTCAGACTGTATCTCTGCTGTCATAATACACATCATGTGTAGCCATGTACAGAACCAAATCCCCCTATCTCAGCTAGCCAATGGCAGACCCCCACGACACAGACTCACCTCAGGCTGCAAGGCCCAAATTGATCTCCCCGACCTCCTGCAGGGTTGAACTCCAGACAGTTCTGCTACAGGTTTCCCCCGCCTTTTCTTTAAAGATGTTCAAATTTGGGAGCTCAGAAAATTACCCTGTATAACCAGCTGTCCCTCTGTGAAGTGGGTCCAAGGACTGGCACAATCAGGAGATCTGAGAGCAGGGTGGGGGGTGCTCAGCAGTGCCCACATGGCTACCCTCCTGGCGCTGGAGCAGCAATGGTGGTGCCCGCAGAGGAGGGCGTGGCTACCAAGACTCATGGGCTGGGCCCAGGCCGGCCAGAGGGAGATCTGATGTCAGAGCCGTTTTCCTAAATCTCACCTTCCTGGCACTGGAGGAGCAATCATGAACATTTCTTCTTATGAGCCAAACGTTTCCTCCTTTAACTTGCAGGTGTCAGGTATTTTTTCCTAGCAATGAAAAAGTAACCAAGACAGCCTGTGTCCATCTACACATGAATGGAAAAAGAAAAAAACAGAATTAAGATGTATTTCGTACCTGTACAGATTCCACATGAGGAGTGTAAACATTATGTACTGCAAACATGTATAATGAAGAAAATGGTTGAAGAAAATTCCTGATAAAAGACATATTAAAAAGATAAATACAAGCCAAATTCTGTTACAGAGAAACAAAAATCCTAATAGAGATATTTGCTAATAGAATCTAGCACATATTCAAACAACAGTGTATGATGATCAATTTAAAGTTATGCTGAGATTTCAGATAGTTTAGCATTTTAAATATCCATTGTAATTCATATTTATAGAATATAGGGGAAATTAATGTAGCCAGACATGTAAGAAAAGCACTCAATAAAATTCACATCAAAGAAACACTTTATCAGTTGTCAGGTACTGCTATATGTCTCAAGGAAATTATCCTACCCCCATTACTCTCACCCAGCGTTCCAAGCTTTCTGCAAGCCTGTAGCTCTCGTTCTGCATGCCACTTTTCAGAATTGATGATCTATGTTCATTGTATTCAGAACACTGCAGAAGACCCCTTGGTACAAACCAGAATTTTCCTTGTTGAAATGGCATATGCTTCTAAGCTTTCTGAGCTCACCAGTCTTCCTTTCTGCGGCTTCTCTGCAGGCAGTGAGGAGGCTGTGGCCGACACCACCAGGCATGTGAGTGGGGCCCTTGCAAGGAAGAGCGCCTTGAAACACAGACTAGAAGATGCCATGAAGCGCCTGCAAGCAGCAGAGAGGGGTAAGGGTCACACCAAGAATTTATACGTCTCAAGTGTTGGGCCCTTGGAAGTAAAACCTCTGAGGAAGGAGTTTGTGATTCTTTAAATGGCGATCTATCTTATAAATTAATATTTTTTCTGATGACAAAAGAAACAGTGTTCATTGCCCCCAAAAACAGTACTAAAAGTAAAAGCTGTGATCAGATCACCTAGAGACGACTTTCAATCTGAGAGCAGGTTCTTCCATTCTTTCTTCAGTGCCTGTGTAGCAAGAATGTGTGTGTTACACTGCCAGCTTTACACTGAGCTGCTCTCTTGTGGACACCCTTGTTAACAGTATGCCCTAATTTGGTTGTTGGCTCTCTCTGGCCCCAGCTTTAGACAGCTTCCCTCTGTTATATGTTAAGTTATTCTTATCATCTAAGCCAGGAAACTAATCAGCTAAACAGAGAAACAAGGGTGTTCACCTTGCCTAAACTGGAGCTACAGTGGTGTCCCACAAAGACATGATCAGAAGCAGTTGCTTTCCTTGGCACAGAGTTGAACACCACTGCTGGCTGTGTTTACTCACAAAACGCAAATCCAAGTACAGCAATGTGGTGCACCGGGGATCTGGCCAGGATGGCGGTGGTGCTTGGAGTCACCAGGGCTGCAGACTGATGTCTGCTGTGTCCAGGGTGTGCTCAGCCTCCCCCATTTCCACCCCAGGGAGTGAGCTTGCCACCCCCACAGGAGGCTGAAGCCTGTCGGGATAGGGATCTTTTCAGTAGGCCTGACCAGGTAAAAGCACAGGAAGGATTCAGACCAACTTGCATCACAACCGAAGTTGAATTAAATGTTTCTTTGCTTTAAACTTTGAAGTCACATCACTTAAATGATGTCTAGTTATTTTCATTACAGAAGCAACACCTGACACTCACAGAAAAATAAAATATGGATAGGAAAAGAGAGGAAAAACTCACCTGCAATATCATCACCTGGGCAAAATTTATTGTAGACTTATATTGTTTTTATTTCACATATGTAATAATTTTTAAACAAAAATGGGATTTTACTATTGAAACTTATTTTCTTTTGAAACTTATTTTCCTATTGTCAAAGTACATTTTCCTATAAATTTATTTCTGTACTAAATGTGGAATCGTTTTTATAGCTACTGTCCCACATAAATACTTTTTCACAATAGAGTTATTTATGATGATTTCCAGAAACAAGCATAAGTTAAAATCTCATATGCATTTTCTATGGCTTTCTTACCAGATTTCTTTCCCCCCCCAATTAAGTTTATTGGTACATTTAAAGCAAACAGTACAGTTATGTTTATCATTGGGACCTTGTACCTTTACATGATATGTCTTGGTTCTTACTTTTTCCCCATACCCCTACCATCCCTTCACCCACTTCACCCTTCCCTATTAACAAAGACTTTGTTTTCATTTTATCCTTTTTTCACATTTTTCTTTTCCCTTATTTCCTTCCCCTCCTCTTCCCACTTCCCCTTTAGCCATTTTCTTCCTATTTCACACTCTCTCAATTATACCATTTGAACCTTGTTTACACTTTTTGTTTTTCACATCAGAGAAACTATTCATATTTACTCAAGTGTGTCCTATTTACTTAATAGTATAGCCTCAGTGTGCATCCGTTTAGCTATAAATGTTTCTCATTCTTTATGGCTGAATGGCATTCCATTTTATAGAAAAAACACATCTTCTTTATCCAGTCTCTATCTTACCAGATTTCAAACCAGAGGAAATACTATTAGACTTTTTTAGATTTTTACTCTTAATTTGAAAATATTTTAAGTAAACTACTTCATTTAAACAAGCTATCGAGTCTTTCAAACTTACTAGTACCATTTAAAATATTCTTGTACATTTAACCTGTACTACTGTAATTAACACATATTTCAAAATCTTAGTTTTCCTTAACATCCCCAAATTTGAGGTCAGCTTCATCCCAGCGATGAAAGAGTGCCAGTGTCTTCCAGTACATGTCTTGCCACTCTGCAAAGTGAATGTCCTGTGCTCTGTGTGAAGGTGACGTCCGGCAGCGCCTGGATCAGTCCAAGCTGATTGTCGAGCGAGCTAACAAGACCACAGTGGAGGTCCAACAGGTCACTGCTCCGATGACTAACAATCTTACCAACTGGTCACAGAATCTTCAAAACTTTGACTCTTCTGCTTATAACACCGCAGTGGATTCTGCTAGAGATGCAGGTAACACAAACTGTTTAAGCACTTTCCAGCATGGGGACAAAATACTACCTGACACCTATGATTTAAAGGAGGAAAGTTAGTTGGACTCAAAGTTTCAGAGAATTTAGTCCACAGCTGGCTGGCTCCAAGACAGAAACAGCGTGGTATAAGGGCGTAGCAGAGGAACACCACCCATCTCATGACAGCCAGGAAGCAGAGTGAGAGGGGAAGAATCAGGCAGTGAGACACCACTCTGAATGCTTGCCTCCTGCTGCACACCTCTTCCAGCCAGGCTCCACTGCCTAACACACTTAGCAATGAACTCATGAGTGGGTCAGTCCACTGCTGAGTATAGCACCCCATTATCCAGTCACCCTCAAAAAGCCCCTATTGGGAACACATGGGATATGAAGAGGGCATTCTAGATCTCAGACCTAACAGAAACTTCTCTGTTAAGATCCAGTTGAGAAAGCGGCCATTAAACTCTACACAGCTTTTGACAAGGAGCAGTTTACTCCATTTGAGTTTTAGATTAGAATACTGTAGAAGTTAATGTAGAAAAATTTATTCAGTTCCTCTGCCTATAAGCCTGTATATGTAAACATATGAGATGTACATATTTCCCATAAAGAAATAGTAGCTAAATTAAGAACCATAGTTTTTTTCTATGGAAATAATGGTAAAGTTTGTTTTTATCAGAGTGAGATTGATCCATTAGGAAAGGATGGTCAAGTGTTAGAATAAATAAGCTTAACAGACTACAGTTTTGCCTTCAGGGAAAAGATTACTAAATGCCATTGCTTTTG
Organism: Fukomys damarensis; assembly: GCF_012274545.1. Classification (NCBI taxonomy): domain Eukaryota; kingdom Metazoa; phylum Chordata; class Mammalia; order Rodentia; family Bathyergidae; genus Fukomys; species Fukomys damarensis. Next base: position 60,222,591 of record NW_022900926.1, on the reverse strand, counting down.
CTAATAGCACTTTTTTTTCTTAGCTGAGGAAAGTAGGTTATTGCCAGTGAACACTGAATATGGCAAATATCCAATAAGAACAATATGTTGGTCCATTTGAATATACAATTTTTGTGTACGGCTATACCACCCTGAATGTACCTGATCTCATCTGAATATACAGTTTTATAGCAATGAAAGTGAAAGATTTCAATGTTTTCCTAATTTAGTTACTCATAGATATTTAATCATACAGTACTTCAGAAATTTCCTTCTTTCTAGTCTCATGCTTGTATCATCTCCTCATAACCTCTTCTATGTCTATCAATATCACCACAAATCATGACTAGAACAGTTAGTCATTCTCCAAAAACCATTCTCCAAAATGGGTTTAGACTAACTTCCTTCACTTGTATCTGAATTAGGAAACAGTATATGACCCAAACATGATTTGTCTGTCAGTAGAAATTTTATTTCTAAAAATTTACAACTATGCAGTACCATAACAGTAAAACAGCTCTTCTATCTTTCAGTATATATTCATGAGTTGTACCATGGAACTACTCACTTAATTGCTTTCAAATTCTTATCTTTAAGATACTTATCTTCATGATATTTAGCATTTACAGTTATCCAAGTATTGCCTCAGGAATATTTATTCAGTCTGTGTTAAATGTCTTTTTCTACATTTTTCATCAGTCTTATCAAGTGACTCCAGTAACCATCCAGAACTAGCACTAAGTTTCCAGCTACTCAAATAGCATTTTGTAATTTAAAACAAAGTATTTGAAAGAGCATTTCATAATGAGACTTTATAACAGAAAGATTTTATGAGACTTTATAACACCTCTAATATAATAATGTAGATTCCTTTTGTCTGAGAGAATTGAGGGCAAAGGGAGACCCCATCTTATGTACATTTCCCATAATCAGTATGTGATGTAATGCTTTAAATATATTTTACTATCTTAAAATGGCTATTGTGGCCAATCATCCAAACAGTGACTATTTACCTTGTTTCCTAAGTATACAGAAGAGATGTTTCCTGACTCAAACTGCCACATCTGATCTCAGTTTAGTTTGGCTTTTGTAAAAGTCTTGCTCTCGGACAGGTGCTGATATTTAGTAACCATGGTTCCACTCTTAGGTAGGAGAATACCCCCAAAATATTCTCTCTGTGGTCCAGTGGTGCTCAGACGCTAGTGTGCATCAGAACCCCTTGAAGGGCTTGTTAAACCTAGACTGCTGGAACCCACTCTCAGAAGCCCAGTAGATTTAGAATGGCAAAGAATTTGCATTTCCAAAAAGTTCCTGGGAAGCTGCTCTTGCTAGACTGCTTTAAACCAGTGTTTAGTCCATAAAATTCTGAAATAAAGTTGTTATTCTCTGATTTGGGTTTCTCTCATTAAACTAGACCCTTATGACTTGTGCTCTTTTCCGTGTATAAGATATGTATTCTAAAGATGTAAAAAGAAAGTGTACAGAAGAAGCAAATCAGTCCCACCCCTGAGGGCAAAGAGCAATGTTGCACTAGGGGAATGTGCATCATGCCATAAACACTTCCTTTTTAACTATCCCTCAATTTCCCCTAAACCCCCAGAGATTGCTTTATTCTTCAGAAAGCAATCTAGGAGTTAAAAATAATTTTTAAAAGTCCCAGTGTGATATGCTTCTAGCATTGCCCTTGTGTAGACACACAGGTCACAGCTACCCACCCTCACCCTGGCAAGGCTGCCACTCTGTGGGTGCTTCCTGCTTCCCTCCATGTAGCTGTGCCTGTGCTGGGACAGTAGCAGCAGCAGTGTGATGTGGGTGTGTCCTGGAAAACAGCCTACTCACTTCCTGTACCCCAGCAGAATTCCTTACATCAGTTATCCAAAGGCAAGCAGAACCTCTACTGTGTGATTAAAAGAAATCTGTATGCTCGTCATTGATCCTGCCCCTTAGAGATGTATATTGTAAGTGAACATGGTCCACATTCAATTTATAAATCAATATGTACTATAAACTCACAGAGTAGAACTGGATTATGCTTTGGACTTCATTATCAATTTGTAGCATTAAAATATTTTCTTATACTTCCACCAGAAGTGATGATGTGTTTGCTGTCTCTTCACTTGATTCCGGACACACTCTTCGTACTGAGACATTTACTCGAGTGATTAATTTTTATTACTGCAGTGAGGAATCTGACAGAAGTTGTCCCTCAGCTCCTGGATCAGCTCCGCACGGTTGAGCAGAAGCGGCCTGCGAGCAATGTTTCTGCCAGCATCCAGAAGATCCGCGAGCTCATTGCTCAGACCAGAAGTGTTGCAAGCAAGGTAATGGATGATGGAAGGAGTCATCAGGCCCAGGAAGAAAATGAAAAGATGAGGCTGAGCTCTAACTCCCCAGGCAGCTTCGAGGGCCTAGAACCTTAGTAGTATATTCCACAGTTCAGCAGCTCTCAGCCCCAGCTGCTCATCTGACGTGAGGAGCTTGAAGCAATTCCTGGCCACAGTCTCAGGGTGATGTGTCAGGCTTTCTAGAGGAAAGGCTCAATGCCTGTATTAAGAGAATTAAAAAACGACACTCCCAGGCTATTCTAATGTATAGCCAGGATTGATAAGCACAGAATTAACCTAGTCAACAAAGCTAATATAACAAATGAAATCAAATAAAGCTCCAATAAAAGACTCAATATTATTATTCTCCATTATGTTAGCACTAGGGCTAGTGTCACTACCACATGGAATAGTCTCGCCTACCTGTCCTACCTCTTCAAGAAACCCTCAGTGCAGCAAAGTTTATGTGAAGCTGTCATTGACCACACTGCCAGCTTCACTGCAGAAGCAACTACAGTGCCTGCTAAGTAGGAGAAACTCTGCAGAGACTGTTCTGAGACGCTTTTACAGAAGCAGCCCAGCAACCAGATAACTAGAGCCAGTGTCGCCAGGAACACATCCTGCCGGAATAGTTAACATCTTCTATGCGGCAAAGGAGGGCTTGTTCTTGAGCCTTGTCTTTTATTTAGACACCAGCCTTCCATTTGTTACAACCAAATTACATGATTTTATTTTCTCAATTAAGAACTGTCCTGAACAAATTATCAGCCCTAAATGCTGACAGAAAGAAGAGTAACAAGGCAGCTATTTTATAATGATGGAGATTATTCTTGATAAGTATACCCAAGGGTTTTTTTGTTGTTGTTGTTTTTTTCCAGCTTTAATTGAGTTTATTGGTACAATTTAGGGATACAATACAGTTACATTCATTGTTGGGATCTTGTACCTCTAGATGACAAGTCTTGATTCTCATTTTTTCCCCTTACCTCTGCCCTCCCTTCACCCCCTCCTCCCCTCCCCATCTACAAACACTTTATTTTCATCTTTTCATTCTCTCACATTTTTTTTCTTTTCCCTTTTTACTCTTCTCCTACCCATCCCACCTTCCCTACACCTTTTTAGCTCCTTTCTTCCCATTTCTAAATGTCAGTAATCTCATTAGAATGTTATGCATTGTTGCAGATTATTCACACCAGGGAAACTATTCAGTATTTACACATGTGTGACTTATTTATTTCACTTAGGAGTATATCTTCAATATGTATCCATTTTCCTATGAATGAATCTATTTTCTCATTCTTTATGGCTGAGTAATATTCCATTTTATAGAAAAAACACATCTTCTTTATCCAGTTTCCAATGGATGGACAAATGGGCTGTTTCCAAGATTTAGCTATTACAAACTGTGCTACTATAAACATGGATGCACATACTTCTCTGTGATATGATTCTTTTAGTTCTCTTGGAAAGATATCCAGCAGAGGGATGGCTGGGTCAAATGGAACCTCCAGTCCAAACTCTTTGAGGTATCTCCATATTGATTTCCATAATGGTTGCACCAGTCTGCACTCCCACCAACAATGGAGAAGGGTTCCTTTCTCCCCACAACCATGCCAACATTTGTTATTGTGTGATTTCTTGATAGCAGCCATACTTTGTGGGGTGAGGTGGAATCTCAGTGTTGTTTTCATCTGCATCTCTCGAATGACCAGTGATGTGGAACATTTTTTCAAATATTTTCTTGCTGCTTTTACTTCTTTGTCTGAGAAATGTCTCTTCATTTTGGATGCCCATTTTTGAATCGGGTCTTTATATTTGGGGGAACTGATTGTTTTGAGTTCTTTATATATCCTTGATAATAGTCCTTTGTCTGAGGAACAGCT
>NW_022900926.1:60214845-60216621 GCF_012274545.1 Fukomys damarensis | reverse complement strand
TTTCAGAGTGCTGTAGTTTTCAGTGTAGAGATCTTTTATTTCTTTTGTTAGATTGATTCCTAGGTACTTTTTTATAATTTCCTCTCTTGTTTGAGCTTTGGGTTTTTCTTGTTCTTGTTTTTCTAGGAGTCTAAGTTTCATCATTAAGGTGTTTATTTGAGCCTGCTCTGTTTTCCTAGTGTGGGCCTTCAATGTTATGAATTTTCCACATAGAACTGCTTTCATTGTGTCCCAAAGATTCCTGTATGTTTTATTGGCATTCTCATTTATTTGTAAAAGCTGTCTAATTTCTTCTTTAATTTCTTCTGTAATCCATTGATTGTTTAGGAGAGTGTTTTTCAGTTTCCATGTGCTTGTGAAGTTCTATAGTTTCTTGTGCTATTGATCTCCAGTTTGATTGCACTATGATCTGATAATATACAGGGGATGACTTCAATTTTTTTGCATTTATTTAGACCTGTTCTGTGAGCCAGTATGTGGTCTATCTTGGAGAATGATACATGTGCAGCCGAAAAAAAATGTATATTCTGATTTTTGGGGGTGGAATACTCAATAAACATCTATTAAGTCCATGTGTTCCAAAGCTTGGTTCAGTTCTATTATTTCATTGTTGATTTTCTGCCTAGATGATCTGTCAATTTGTGATAGTGGGGTATTTAAATCCCCCACTACAATTGTATTAGTGCTTATTTGGTTTTTCATGTTACTTAATATTTGTTTTATATAGTTGGGGGCATTTATATTTGGTGCATATATGTTTATGATTGTCAGCTCTTCCTCTTGAATTGTTCCCTTTACAAGGATGTAGTGTCCTTCTTTGTCTCTCTTAATGAGTTTTGGTTTGAAATTTATTTTATCTGAGAATAAGATTGCTACCCCTGCTTTTTTCTGGGCTCCTGACACATGGAGAATTGTTTTCCATCCTTTCACTTTCAGTCTATGGACTTCCTTTTGCACTAGGTGTGTTTCTTGTATACAACATATTGTGGAATTTTGCTTCTTGATCCATTCTGCCAATCTATTTCTCTTGATTGGTGAATTGAGGCCATTAACATTGATGGTTACAACTGATATATTTTGACTTATTCTTGTCATGTTGTTGTCCATTTGTTGACTCTTTTTACTTTTTCTCCCATCTCCTTTTAGTTTCCTGCCTTGCCTATTTGATTTGGTCTGTTGGGCCTCAAGTTATTATGAACTTTGTTGTCCTTTTCTAGGATATTGCTTAGAATTCCTTGCAGTGCTGGTTTAGTGTTCATGAAATTTCTCAGGTGCTCTTTGTCATGGAAGTATCTTATTTCCCCATCTATTTTGAAAGAGAGTTTTGCAGGATACATCAGTCTAGGTTGGAGGTTCTTTTCTTTTAGGACTTGGAATACCTCACTCCAGGCTCTCCTTGACCTAAGGGTTTGTGTTGAAAAGTCTGCTGTGATTCTGATGGGCTTTCCTTTGCATGTGATTTGTTTATTTTCTCTTACTGCTTGTACTATTTTGTTTTTCTGTTGGACTTCTGGAATCTTGATTATTATATGTCTAGGTGTAGATTTTTTTTTTATCGTGGCTAGTTGGGGTTCTATATGCCTCACTTATCTGTATGTCTAATTCTTCCCTTCTGTTTTGGAAGTTTTCTGTCATTAATTCTGTGAAGAGCTTTTTTATGTCATTTGCGTTTTCTCCTGTTTTTTCATGAATTTCTATCAGTCTTATGTTATTTTTCTTTGTATCGCCCAGAAGTTGTTGGATTTATTTCTCATGATCCCTTACTGTTTTTAATAG
>NW_022900926.1:60142672-60214005 GCF_012274545.1 Fukomys damarensis | reverse complement strand
GAGATAAGTGAAAGAACTGGAGCAGGTTTGAAGTGAATCCAGAGGATGTAGAATTACCTTACTATCTTTACAAAGCTATTAACTTCAGGGGGGATAGAGAGAGTGCAGGAATAAAGACAAGAATATATCCCCTTAACAATAACAGGCACTTGCCTTCCCTTGAAGGTACAGAGCCATGAGTGAGGTAAAATGACTGGAGAAAAGAACTTAAAGAGAAACCCCTCCTAAAAACAAAAAATAATAAAAGAAGAAATCTGAGTTAGGGCAGGAGCCGGAATAAAAAAGGAGATGAGGGATAATATGGTGGAGCAAGAGACTGAGTTGGAGAGAGAGGACAAAAAAAAGAAAGAAATTTTAGGGTGGAATGAGGAAAAGAAAGAGAGAGAGAAAAAAAAAAGAATTTGAAGAGCCTCTTTCAGACTGTCTCTGTTCTCATATTATACCACATGTACAGCCATATGCAGAACCGAATCCCCTGGTCTCAGCTAGCCAATGGCAGTTCCCCATGACTGAGACTGAACACAGTCCACAAGGCCTAACTTGAGTTTCCCTACCCTCAGGGTTGAACTCCACTCAGTTCTATTACAGGTTTCCCCTGCCCTTTCTTTAAAGATGTTCAAAGTTGGGAGCTCAGAAAACTACCCTTCATGAGAACCTATGCCTCTGCAGAGTTGGTCTAAGGACTGGCCCAATCAGGAGGTTTGAGAACTGGTGGGGGAGGTCGTGGGGGTGTTTCAAGGGCACCCGCGCGGCTATCTTCCTTACTGGGTCTGTTGTCGCGCAGTCTGGGAGGTCGCACACCTGCCAGGTGACCTCAGGCAGGCAGGCAGCTGAAGAGACCCCCTTGGGGTCTTTGAGTCCTTGCTGGGTCTTTTGTTGCACAGTCCGGGAGGAGCTTTTTTTTGTTTTTTTGTTGTTTTGTTTTTTTGTTTCTGTTTGTTTGTTTGTTTGTTTTTTGCTTTTTGAGGCAGGGTCTCACTTTGTAGTTGAGACTGACCTGGAACTCACTATGTAGCCCAGGCTGGTCTTCATTTTATGGATGATCACAGTGATCCTCCTGCCTGAGACTCCTGAGTGCTGGGATTACAGGTGTGTGCCACCACACCTGGCTGATTAGACAGATTTTAAAAGCTAGGTTTTTTGAGAATTCTTTCTTATAATATTACTCACAGGGAGCATAACTTTAGGGTCTTAATTCTCTAAAGTCATTTTTCCAAAGAGAATCTGGGCCTTACCATTAGGAATTCCTTCAGCTCCCAAGTGAGGTGTTTTCATGCACCCATGTGTCCTTCTCAGGCTTGCAAGTTTTACAAAAGGACTTCAGTTCCAGCCACTGCTTGATTGTTTGTTAAGATGTATTGATCTCTACTCAAATGACAATATCCAGCAGCTGCACTCTAGGTGATTGGGAATAGAATCCTGAGACAACTATAAACACCAGCCAAACCAATGTTAATTAATGTAAATAGTTCCACTTATTCAGGAGGATTTGCATAAATATCATGAGTTCATCCCTGCCTGAATATTCTAAAAATCCCCATGAGTCCAGTCAGTTCAGCATGTGGTATCAGGCCTCTTGGAAGTGTGCTGAAACTGTGCTTTGTTGTGGTGCCTCTCTGAGAAGCATTACAGGAAATATCTGAAGGAACTTATCATAGTAATTATTATAGTGTTAGGGTCAGGGACTGAAGCACATCATAATTACCACCTCACTTTGTTCTCACAATGAGTTTATTGTCTTCATTGCACAGATGAGGAAACAGAGCTGAATATTTGCTCATGGTTACTAAGAGGGCAAGCCAGTTTTGCAAACCGCAAAGCTACACCTAGTTCTTCCTAACTACAAATGTGGTTGAGTGAGGCCCACAGCCTCACCTGTGATCCTTTTATGGTAACCTTGGGGAGAAAATTCTAGCTGTAATAATTTCTAGGATTATTCAGTTCTCTTAAATATTCTTTTTTTTGTTACTGGGGATCAAACTTGGGCCCTTGAACTTGCAAGGCAGGCGCAGGAACCACTGAGCTAAATCCCCAGCCAATTCTTATATAAGTCTTTAAGGGCCTTCCAATCGTATGAAGGATGGCTGTTTCTTCAGATTGTTTAGTCTGTTCAGCCCACATGCATTGTGAAATTCACATTCTTAGATCTACTTTGTCACTATTTTCTTATGCTTTGTTTTATGCCACTTTAAGTTTAAGCTGTTTTAATCTGCTTTAAATCCTTCCTCCAAAAAGTAAGAAAACAAATAAAATATAGAGGCAAGGAGAGCTCAGAGGCCCTTAGCAGGATCGAGGGATGGCCATTGAAACCACAGGAAGGAATTCTGAGCTTTTCTGCACATACTCTCAGTGGAACAATTTGTCACTCCAGATCCAGGTCTCCATGATGTTTGATGGCCACTCCGCAGTTGACGTGCACCCCAAAATCAGTACGGATGACTTAAAGGCTTTTACATCACTGAGTCTGTACATGAAGCCTCCTTCAAAGCAGCCAGAACTGGCAGGGACAGCAGATCAATTCATCCTATACCTTGGAAGCAAAAACGTAAGAGCTTGAGGTGTTAAAGGAGGTGATGATACTAAACAGAAAAGCTGTTTTTTTCTCTTATCTGGAACAAAGGTACTTAGGCAAACAATCAAAATTCCCATTCTGGTAACTCGAAAGATAAAAATCATTTTGATAGCGTGATTAAAGTAGTGATTTAAGGACAAGTGATTCTCTCCATGGATTATTTCTGGGAGTGCTTCCCACATCAGCATCACGTCACTAACTTTGACAAGTCCAAGTGAAGTCATCAAAGGCCTTTGGAATAACGGCTGTGTCTGATGCTGAATCCTTGTTGAAGGTGCACGGTGCTCAGAAGTCTGGACACATTATGTCCCTGGTTAGCTTGACAGTGTCAGCACACTCCTGGCTGCCACCCCCTTCCCATGAGGCCATGTGCAGTTGCCTTCCCCCTTGTCTAGGATGCACTCAGAGTAAAATGGGGGGACTGACACAGCCACAGGGAGGCTGTTCAGGCAGAGCTGATGCCCAGGTAGCAGGAAATCTGGCTAATGATTCAGGCCAGAAGCTCCTTCGACTGTTGATTGGAAATCTGGCCAATGATTCAGGCCAGAAGCTCCTTCGACTGTTGATTGTGCTTTAAAGAAATGAAAATAGCCAATACTTATTTATATGAATTTTATTTAAGTAACTTCTTGATATTTCAGGCCAGAAAAGAGTATATGGGTCTTGCAATAAAAAATGATAACCTGGTATACACTTATAACTTGGGAAGTAAGGATGTGGAGATTCCCCTGGACTCCAAGCCTGTCAGTTCCTGGCCTCCTTACTTCAGCATTGTCAAGATTGAAAGGTAAAAATGAATCCACCATGTCCAACTTATATGCACATTGCGTACGAAACATCTTGAGTGCATTCACATACACACAGTCATCCTGTGGATGTCATAACTAACATTGTCTTCCTTTGATTCTTGCTCCTTTTCCTCCATTATTTGCACATTCCTTCCCAAACACTTTCATAGACAAGATTAGGGAAAAAATGGCTATCATTTCTAAATTATAACATGATTATTACATCTTTTTACATGACCAATCCACAAGTTCATTTCAAAATGTAACATCTTTTCTTCTCTTCTCATTGATAGTTAATGTTAGATAAATATTTACAAGGTGACAAAACCAAATGACCAATCTGGTGATGAAGAAACACTAACATTTTGATATTAAATACATTTTTTCTGCAAATTACAAGATTAATAAAGCATGAAAATCCTTTTTCTCCACAGGGTAGGGAAACACGGAAAGGTGTTTTTGACGGTCCCAAGTCTAAGTAGCACAGCAGAGGAAAAGTTTATTAAAAAGGGGGAGTTTGCAGGAGACGACTCCTTACTGGATCTGGATCCTGAGGACATGGTGTTTTACGTTGGCGGGGTACCTTCAAACTTCAAGGTGAGCTTTCTAGATCTTTGCTGACTTATTACAAATCTACATAAATCCATTGACATGCGATGATCTGGGGGAACCCGATACCATTTTAAAAGCTCACCTAAGTGGCTAATAGAATTCAGCACAAGGATCTGCTTTCCCTATCTTCATAGGTCACATGATTTCAGGCTATAGTGAACATTTGAAGATCAGTCGATTTCATTCTGCGACATGCAGAGGTAATTAATAGTACACTGCTTGTGCAGTAGTGACTGTCCCTTGTGGTGTTACCAGTTCGGGTTCAGTCTTCAGCTTTACACATGGCAGAGTCCAAAACTCTGTTCTCTCAACTAAGGTAGGCATGAAATGAAGTGTTTGGGGTGAGAGAGGGTAGGACCTCAGGTCAAAGATGACACTGATGAAGGGTGGGGGTAGGAGGGCCCAGGAAGACTGACCATCACAAGTTCCCATTCCAGGACTGTTGCTCACTAGTTACAGGCACAATGCTGAGCCTCTCTGGGAGTCACATTTCCTCTTTTTCTATAAGGAACACAGGAAAACATAGCTCACAAAGCTAGTATGAAAATTTATTTTTGTCACATACTGTCCAGTATGTACAGCACATAGTTTATGTTCAAATCCTACCTTCTCTGCTGCAGTATCTCCAACTGAAAAAATGTTTATTTGTCCTTCCATATGCATGTCTGACTGCCTATCTAAATGACATGACGTAGAGCAGACATGAGCTCTGGCCTCTTATCAGTGGACAGTCCCCTTGGTGTTTACGCAGTGTCGTTGCCTGTTCTATGGTATCTGGTGACACAGGATCATGGACAGCTGAGCTATTTTGTGTGTTGCACAGCTCCCTGCCAGCTTAAACCTGCCCGGCTATGTTGGCTGCCTGGAGCTGGCCACTTTGAACAATGACGTGATCAGCTTGTACAACTTTAAGCACATCTATAATATGGATCCCTCCAAGTCAGTGCCCTGTGCCAGGTAAGAGACAGCGTGAGACACTTGAGACTTTGTTAGGCAAGAGCCTACAAACGTGGGTCAGATGTGGGGAACCAGGCGTGAACTGCATAATGGTGTATACCTACAAAAAAGACTTCAGCTTTTCTTTACCATAGATGAGCACACTCAAGTACTAAAAGTGTTAACTTGTTTGAAGTTTGACTTTGACTTCCAGAGACTGGGGTTTTCCCATACATTTCAGTTGTATTAGTTTATAGGGTAGAGAAGAAAACCATTAAAGGCAATGCATTTAGTTTACTATAAATATTTTATTTCTTCTGTATAAACAACGGGACTCAAATGTTGTGAAATCCACCCACGATATTCTTAAAATGAGTTGAGAGTCTGAAAAGCATAACAAAATCTGTCGTGTTCACGTGAGCCCGCATTCCCATTGCAGAGACAAACTGGCCTTCACCCAGAGCCGTGCAGCCAGTTACTTCTTCGACGGCTCCAGCTACGCCGTGGTGAGGGACATCACGCGGAGGGGGAAGTTCGGACAGGTGACGCGCTTTGACATAGAAGTGCGAACCCCAGCTGACGATGGCCTCGTGCTCCTGATGGTCAATGGAGTGAGTGGAGATACAGCCCTCCTTCCCTTCCTTCTTTTCTGTCCTCTGAGTTTCCAGGAAGTTTCTTGGGCTGAGTGTGCCGCGCCATCACACTGAATTTCTACTTTAGAAAGCAAAATGGGATGTTTTTCTCTCAGAGAAGTTGTGACAGCATTAAAACAAAAGCAGCCCTGGAATGCATTTCCCCTTGCCCCATGTTTACCTATATATTAAATATGCCCCTTCATAAACTTCAGGAAAACTTTAAGAAAAGCCAGCACCAAATCTAGGTGTGCAGTGTATCTGCAGAAGTGTCATACTTGTTCCTTTGAATCATATACCCCAGCCAGTCAAAAGCCCTTGTTCAGTCATATGTATGTGTATAGAGATAGTTACAAATGATGTGCAGATATAAATGCTTTATGAAACCTTCCAAAGTAGTAATACTTTTAAAACAAAATTTATAAAAATAAAATATTCAAAATAATTTATTAATATTCAGAAACACATTAGCTTTCACTAAAAATTATTTTAATCGCAATAGTAATGAGAATAATATAATTATACTATATATATATTTTTAAATCTTGTTAAACAATTTGTAATATAGTGAGTCAAAATCTTCTAAATTCAGTTTTATTTCAGTACTAAGCTTATTGGGTGTCATAACTGGATAACAGAAGTAAAAAATGTAAAACAGTACCTTTAGCTGTGTTTGCTAAATCATAGACAGCTTTTCAATCTCATGCACAGATGGCAAAGTTAATCTTTGAAACTTGACTGGTATGTTTTCTTTTTTTCTGATGTCACTTCATACAAACTAATCAGATATTGTATCATCTTGTAAACTTTAATAAAAGAGTCAAAGTCATTAAAATCTTCATTTGAAGGCTTTTAAAACAGATTAGAAATATCTTCCCATGAATTTCTAATAGTGCAAATATGAGTTTTTATAGCTAGCTCACATTATCTTATTAACAAAATCACTTAACCAAAATAATCCCAGTCATCTAGTCATCTGTTTTGAAAACATCTCTCCACAGTACAGCTTTTTTCAAAACAGAGAAAATGTGTGCTATGCCATCAAAACTGAATTTCTAGTTTAGAAAGAAAAATTGGATTTTTCATCCATTGTCGTAATAATTCCCTTTCTTTGATATGGCAGACCAAGTTGTTTATTATTTCAAATAACAAGGTTTGCTACCATTGAAAGACATTTGTTATTACAGTTAAAGTAAATAAATTTATAATTCATGAACACACAATGTATAACTCTTTAAATTTGACAATATTTTTAGTAATTTGCAAAAAGTAAAAAAGCAAACTTTTATATATCACAAAATATTTTCACCCCATTCTACATCTCAATCCAAAATGACTGTAAATATTTTGTTATTTAAGTCATATCATCCAGAAATCCATGCAGGTCAGCCTAGATGAGCTGTGATAAATTAAAATACACTAAAAGTAAGAATGAGACAAGGGGCCACCTTGAATCCTTCAATGTGGTAAAAGTCTAACAAAACAATTATAAGAAAGGTCCAGGATCAATAATGTATGTATTAAATACCAAAGATAAGTTTCATACTGTATTTTCAGTTTTTAAAATGAATATATATCAAAGTTGAAATTATTTCTTCCTAAACCCCAGTGGACTCTTTTCTTCTACATTTCCAGAAATGCACAAAGTCCTCTCAGGAAATCACTTGGCGTAGAATGGGGACTTTATCTTAATATTTTATTTTTCAAATCCATTGAATTCTTATGTCAATGAGCCATCTTCTGAAATAAACAAATCTGACCTGTAAATTACTTGAGCATTTACTGGAGTCCCTTGCAGTTAGGTTCCAGTATTCTGCCCAGAATACAACACAGGCCTGAGAAATAAAACTAAAAGACAGAGAACTAGGAGAGAAAGTGGGGGCCAGAATGACCAGTGCCAGGGCAACCTACAAAGGCGCTGACCAATCCAAGCCGCTCATTTTCATTGGTAATCAGTGGGTAAAGATGGGCTGTGCACAAGTGCAGAAATACACAAGAGGGTGTGCAGTTATGCCATTTCTGTGGAAATTAATGTAAGCAAGGCTCATAAAGGACAAGGTGAACATTCTCGGATTTGGAACAGAATAGAAAAAATATATGATTGTAATTAGAATGTTGTCCTTCAGTCTGAAGGTTTTAGTTGTGGGAACAGAATTTGGGTGCTAGTTACTCTGAACTTGGCACGTAGACTTCAACCAGACTCAATTCTGTAAACAGCCAGTTATGGGGCTAAGTCCTTACAGCCTGCCTTGGGGAGAATCAGTTTTACCATCCCCTGCAAGCATTACATAATTTGCTTTCAAATACCATGTGGCTCAAGTGCATAATAACTTTATACTTTTTTACATAAATCCAGTGACTGAAAATAATACAGAAATAACCTTTAATAAAGCAATGATCTTTTTATATTATATCCATATTTGTTGCTTCTTAAGGGAAGATTATTTTCAGCATGCCTTGTAATTATTTTTCACTATTATCAATTTTCATTTTAAAATAAAGGCATTTGCATCTTTTGGCTTGTTACAATTTTCAAAGTTGCCTAAAGACAAGGCCATTAAATAAACATGGTTTATTCCTCTCTGTTTTGAAGATTTTCAAAGGTCGATAAGGTAGACTTAAAACTTCATCAATTCATAAAGTAGAATAAAAACAAAAGAAGGTAAATAATTTAAATTGTACATAAGTAAACCTTCATTTTATTGTTTCATCAGACTTTCGCAGGATTCACTTGGTACACTTGGAGTTCCACACTTGAAAGGTTCGCAGTGGTCTCTTGTTCTTTCCTTTACTTCTGACATAAATTATTGCAGCTTACCTGTGTCCAACATTTTAGTGTATGAGTATGAAAAATGATGGCTAATATGAAAGTGATTGCCATCTTTACTTCATAATAAGGATTTCAGGAGGCTTTCTTAAGTCTTGAAATGATTTCTGGGAAAGAAATGGGTGATTTCTCCAATTGAGCTAAATATAACTCTACTTTCATAATAGCAGCTCCTATGTTACAACTTCTTTCTCTCCACAGAGCAAATTTTTCAGCCTGGAAATGCGCAGTGGTTACCTACATGTGCTTTATAACTTTGGATTCAGAAATGGCCCTGTGCATCTTGAAGACACATTGAAGAAAGCCAAAATTAATGATGCAAAATATCATGAGGTACAATTGTTATAGTCTGGGTGGCTTGAGATTTTGTGATTAGATCTATTGATCTAAACAAGTGGTCACATTAGATTGATAGAATAGTAATTAAACTGAATGATTTCATTTATAAAGAGCAACTGAAAGATCCTCACCTGATCAACCTCAGGGAAATATTTACTTAAAAGAATGAATGGTTTTGTCCTATTGAAATTTCTAATAAAAGAGTCACTGGACAATTCCTAATAATTACTTGATTGGCCAAAGGACTACTGTTAATGTTAAATATCTGGATTACAATAGCACTCATATAGAACCCTGTACATTTTGAACATGCTAGATTGTAAATACAAAGCCATTTATTCACGTTATTTGAAACACTCTAAATGTAAAAGGAGTAGATAGAAGTAAACAGAATTTCCTTTAATCAGTTCTATAGAATTTACTTTTTAACAATGTAAAATATACTATATTTTACATAAGCATTATAGGCAAATCTATGTGTGTATACATATATAAGTGACAAATAATATATACATATAGTTTTATCTGTATTTTTTAGAATATGTAAAGATTAACAATTAAAGTGATTACCTATGGGAAAAGGAAAGAATAGATAGGATGAACAGTATTTTTCTGAATATATTGCATTTTTTCTTTTCCTTAAATTCTTTTATTGGTACATTTTAGGTATACCATACATTTACATTTATGATTGGGATCATATACTTTTACATGATGTATCTTGGTTCTTATTTTTTCTCCATTCCCCTATCCTCCCCTCAACTCCTCCACCCCTCCCTATTTACAAAGACTTTGTTTCCATTTTTTCTTTTTCTCATATTTTTCCTTTCCCTTCTTAGCAATTATATAGAATTTAGAAAACACTAGTATTGCTTATGAAGAGAACTCAAGAAGGATACTATTTGGTCTTCAATAAGATCTGCAGGGCCAGGGATTTAGCTCTGTGGTTCTACCACCTGCCTCGCAAGCGCAAGGATCTGAGTTCCATCCTGGTACCAAAAAAAAAAGGATCTGCAGTCTGCCAAAATTGTATCTTATCTCTTTTCATTAACAACTATTTTGCATATACAATTTAAAGAAACATAGAAAAAGTTTAGTATCTTTTAAATTGAACCAAAATGCAGGAAGTAGAAAGCTATATTTCTCTTTTTAGCTCAAAGTCCATCGCCTTCATGAGGATGGATTACAGGAAAGGAGGACTTAACTGTTTCTCTAACAGATCCATTAGGGTTGCTCACTGTGTAACCAAAAATTGGCACCTGGTAACTGCAACTTAGAATCCAGAAGGAAACTGCTTAACAATACTGTAGTGGTTGCCAGGGTTTGGAGATTAGGAAAATCAAAAAGTGGGTGTTCAAGGGTATAAAATTTTAATTATGCTAGAAAAATAAATTCTAGAGATTGGCTGAATAGCATAGTGCCTATAGTTAACAGTAATTCAAAATTTGTTGCTGGGGTATAGCTTAATGGTAGAGCACTTTCGTTGCATGTGTGTGACCCTGGTTTGATCTCAGCACCTCAAATATTTCTTAAGAGTGTAAATTTCATATTAAGCATGCTTAGCACATGCACACACACACACAAAATACAATACACAAGGAAACTTTGGGAAGCGTTTATGTGTCTCTTACCTTGATTCTGGTGATCATATGATGGATGTTTGCTTATATCCAAACTCATCAAATTATATCTATTAAATGTGTACAAGTATTTGCATACCAATCATACCTCATGCTGTTTTAGAGAAAAAGAGGCACCTGCTTATAGTTTTCTCAAATCCCCTTAGAAGAGTGGGAGAAAACAGTGGGTCTTGGCAAAGTTTTGCTTGGGTCTGCTGCTGTATAAGCATCTTTCCCCAGGAAATGTGAACTTCTGTGTGTAAAAACAAGAATTTTCAAGTCTGGTAATAAAAAAGAGAAATTCATGGTTCATTTTGTGAAAATAAAGCATAAGGAGATGGAAAATCAGAATAACTAAAATACATAGCAAACTTCAGAAAGTTAACTACTAAAGAGTTGACCAACTCTTTAGTATGAATGATACTGTGCATCATTTATTTTTCCCAGATCTCAATCATTTACCACAATGACAAGAAAATGATTTTGGTAGTTGACAGACGACATGTCAAGAGCATGGATAATGAAAAGATGAAAATCCCTTTTACAGACATCTATATTGGAGGGGCGCCCCCAGAAACCTTGCGATCCAGGTGAGGCGTTTAGTAAGCAGCTGTTCCCAGTGGCACGCTGTTGATGCAGTAGCCAGGGGATCTCAGCAGCAGGGTGGAGAGGCCCTTGGCTGTTTGGAGTCCTGTGCAGCTCAGGCCCTCTGCAGCCAGTCTCCTGGCCTCCTTCAGTCAGTGTTTCTTAGATGCCATTTACAGTTTTCTTCAGTTACTGCTTTACTCTTAGAACATAGCCTATTGCAATTCTTCTCCTCAGTTAGAAAAAGAGCAAGCATGTACTGAGTGAAGACAAAACAGCATTGGGCACCTTTACTTTAGTTTTTTAGTTTAATTTAAACGTACTTTGAAGTTCCACTAGCATTGGAGGGTGTAGAGATTTTTGAGGTTATCCAGGTAGTTGTGGATTACGCACAATGAAATACTGTGGTGTATTCAAAACTTGAGCTCTTACTGTAGTCAATTCATAGAATCAGAGACCCTTTAAGGGTCTTAAAGTCATGGTTAAATATCACATTTTCTCTAATATCAAAAATCTAAAATTAAGTAAGTAAATAATATGGGAATCTAGAAGGCAGATTCTTGGAGATGGAGAGGGACATCAGAGAGGGGAGAGTAAAGGAAGAGAGCATTAAAGGGATTGAAATAATTAAGACCTGTTATACCATGTAGCAACTCCTCATCATTATTCTGTAGCACAAATATGCAATAAATAATTAAATAAACAAAGCAACTGAGAGGCAACTTTGAAATCATCTAGTACAGTGGTTCTCACTAGAGTAGTCTGGGGAGCTCTTACAAACACCATTGGCTGTGACCACACTCCAGATATTCTGATTGTCCTGGAGTGAGCTTACAACATAAAAAGGGGAAAACCTTCCACACCAGGGAATTCTACTGTCCAGACAAGTTTAAAATTGCTGATAGAGCACTACCCCATCCATTACAAAATACCCCTGTCTGGTAGCCCTCACACCCTGTGTATGATTTAATGATGCAGGTATGATTGCCTTACAAGACAAATTAATTTTAACTAATTTATTCAGTCTTAATCTCTTGAATCAAATCCAATGCCACCCTCCCCCCATGTGAAATGTTTCATGTTTTAAAAAGGCTCCCTCTGCTTCCTTTCCAAGCTAACACCCACTGCCGTCCTTCCACATGTCACATGGAACATCAGCCATTATATTTGTCGTTACTCGCACCCCAGTCTTTCAAGGGTGATCTGACAGAGGAACACAGCAGCACTGTTAGTTTGGCCACTGTTCATCTAGAACAGAATTGGTCAAAACCAATTTTGTACTCTTTTAATATCCAGTTACATGTTCTTGGGCCTCTCCCAGGTACCAGGCATAATGAATACAAGCATTACAGTATTGAGCAGAATGCCATCACTCGTGTTAAGAATAAAAAATTTTGACTTTTCTATTAATCCAGCAGCCCAACTTTCACTAGTGATTCCTCTAGCTTCAGTTGATTACAGTGTGTTCTGCACATAAGGCCAAGTGGATTAAAGTCCAGAAACCTGAGTTCAAACCTGAACTTACCACTGGTTGATTACATGAGACAATAATTTATTTTCTAATTTCTATGATATTGATATTATTGACCTACAATATATCAGCTCCTTATGGCTTAAAATAATAATCACCT
This sequence comes from Fukomys damarensis, assembly GCF_012274545.1. Taxonomy (NCBI): domain Eukaryota; kingdom Metazoa; phylum Chordata; class Mammalia; order Rodentia; family Bathyergidae; genus Fukomys; species Fukomys damarensis. Next base: position 60,201,464 of record NW_022900926.1, on the reverse strand, counting down.
ATGAAAGAAAAGTAATAGCATCTCCATGTATCCCACTGAATTGTTATAATGATAAATGCAGTAATAAAAGTTGAAAGATGTTTGAATTTATGAAGAAGTAATAAGTTGTCTTGAGTCAGAACAAAACTCTTCTGTAGGCAAAGATTAGACTTTGCTGTTTGCTTATCAAAGAAACATGAGAATATGAATGATTGTAAAACTACTTTAAATAAACTCAGATCGTAAAGCTTTCACGTACAGACTAAAAACATCATCACCATCTTTTGGCTTTATCAGTGAAGACTTGATTTTCTTTTTCAGGACTCTAAGAGGATACCTTCCCTTAGATATCAACTTCAGAGGGTGTATGAAGGGTTTCCAGTTCCAAAAGAAAGATTTTAATTTACTAGAGCAGAAAGAAACCCTAGGTGTCGGTTACGGGTGCCCAGAAGACTCTCTTGTAAGTATCATTCACAAGTGCTTTCAATTAAGTAGCCACAAAGCTCTCAAAAGCCAGAAAAGCCCCTTTCAGCATTTCCGTAATCCTCAGTATATCTTGGGTTCCTTTTTGCCATCAGCAGAAAGAAGAATCATTAAGCTAGAAAGGGCTGGGGGCTGCTGTGTGGCTTGTGCCATTCCTTCAGTGTGCTGTGGGTGGGCATCGGAGTCGACAGGCAGATGGAGCACTGTTGGTCACTTGGGGTGGAAGGAGTGGAGGAGCTAAAACCCCGTCTGTTAGAAAGATACTGAAGGAAAGCTGGGCATGCCTGAATTCCAGCAGAGACCAGCAGTCAAAACATCAGCTATTTACATAGAATCTAAGGCCCTTTGTGTATAAGAAATTGGCATTACAAACATTTGTTAATTATCAAAACCATTGTATTGACATTTTATCAAACAGATATCTCGTAGAGCATATTTCAATGGACAGAGTTTCATAGCTTCAACCCAGAAAATATCTTTCTTTGATGGCTTTGAAGGAGGCTTTAATTTCCGAACATTACAGCCAAACGGGTTATTATTTTATTATGCTTCAGGGGTAAGTATTTGCTTCACCTGAGGAAATTTCTTGTGATAATCATTTTGTCTACTAAAATAATTTTATGCATACTAAATATGATTTCCAATTCATATTTTGACTCATTCCTACACAAACAGAATGCCTCATTTCAAACTCTTTAGCAAATATGTGCATTTTACATCTGGAGTTCTTTTTTTTTTCAACATTCCCAATTTATTCTTTATTAGTATTGGTTTGTCCTACATAATAATTACATTTTGGGGAATTGGTACATACATGTATCACACCTTGATCATTTTTACTTTCTTTCCTCACACATCCTCCTTTCTTTCTCTCTCTCTCTCTCTCTCTCTCTCTCTGTCTCTCTCTCTCTCTGTCTCTCTCTCTCTCTCTGTCTATTTCTTTCACTTTTTCCTTCAATTTTTACTTTTTATTGGTATATGTTTGCATTACATAATGCTTATATTTCTTGTGGGGAGCTGATATGTGTGCACAACACATCTCATTCTTTTTTCAGCCCCTTTTGCTTCCTTCCCTTCCTTCTCCCTCCATCTCTTGATCTCTTCCCATTTGAAAAAGATCTCCATGCTCCCTATTAGCTATCTTTTATTTGTCTATTTATTTACATGTGAGGTTTCTCATATAAGAGAAACCATGCAATATTTAAGCTTGTGTGTTTGATTTACTTCATTTAACATCATGGCCTTAAGTTGCAGCCATTTTCCTACAAATGACTTGTTTCTCCTTTATGGCAAAGTAGTGCTCCATTGTATATAAGTGCCACATTTTCTTTATCCATTCACCTGTTGATGGGCATATAGGTCATCTCCAAGATTTAACTATTATGAATATATATGCTATATATATGTTTATATGCTATAAACATGAATGTTAGGTCCTGGGATTTAGCTCAGTGGTTCTGCTGCCTGCCTCGCAAGCACAAGGACTCAAGTTCAATTCCTGGTATCAAAAAAAAAAAAAATGAATGCTAATGTATCACTGTAGTATAATGTCTTTCACTCTTTGGGAAGACATGTAGAATGGGAATAGCTGGGTCATATGGAATTTGTCATTTTAGTTTTTTTAGGAATCTCCATACTGATTTCCATAGTGTTTGTACCACTTTATAGTCTCACCAGCAATACAGAAGGATTTCTACAATGGAGAAGAGTTCCTGCAATTTAGAAGAGTCCTTGTAATTTCTTAACCTGGGATTCATAGGCTCGCCTCTCACAGGATTCAAGGAAATCTGTGACCTCAAATGGGAAAAAATTAGATCATTTTTTTCTCTATCTAAAATTTATCATTTTCTTCAATTATAAATGTGGCAGCAAACCACAGTTATATTAATAGTACCTATGACTTTGTCATTTAAAGAAACAAATATATTTCATTTCACATTACAATTGCCATAAATATCTGAAAATGTCATTTTTGCTCATTTCTACTTCCAAATTATAGAAGTTATTACATCTTCTACTAGATCTTACTAATGCCTTAATAAAGAACTACACATTACTATAACAGAGATGTACTTTTTTAGTTTTTTGAAAACTTTACATCAGTTTAACTGGAGTCATTCCTATGCCTAAATATATTGCCTTACATGTTTATAAATATTATGAAAGGGTCCACATGTGTCACCACACTGTCAAAAGCATACATGGCATGCACACACACACAAAACACATGTTCAGGATGTCTGTATGTGACAAACACACTTGCAATTTTATGTATAAGAAAACATAAATACTTTCTCTGTTCTTGGATTTGCCATAAAACATTATTTCTGCTTATAAAGATGTTATTTTAAGAGTAGGATAAACCTCTGTAGAAGTTCTTTGACCCCAAGATATGGCTGATGTATCTCTGAAAAAGTCATCACTACTATATACACTGGTGGGCCAGCCTATAATATAATTTCTGAGTACAGCTTTACTTTTCATATTTATTACCTTTCTGCGTCAAATTTGCATCCACTTTTATTTAAATCGGGAGCATCTATGAGAATTAACCCGCAACATTTTGTAGGAAAACAAGCAATAAACAAATTCAGAAAAAGAAGTAGCTTGTGTTTTTGAAATCTCTTCTGTCTCTCTGCATGAAAACATGAAGCATTCTCAAAAGCCCAACTGACAAGTTAACTCTGACCTCATCTAGCTACAGACTCAAATATTTTTTATTCAAAAGGCATTAATGAGACTGTTAGACAGAAATTCCTGAAGTAGATAGTAATTGAAACTGAAACAACACTCAACATGACAAAAATCACCAAAAATTTTCAGTTCAAAATATAGGAGTACCTTTTTCCATTAAAACATGTGTAATTTCATAATTAACACCAATACAAGCAAAGCAGGGATTTTTGTTATTGTTATTGTTCATAGAAATTATTTACAAGCAGATTTCCTGCGCGTTGCATTCCTTTAAGTGATACCATTAAGTAGATGTTGAAACTGTGTCCGTTTGGGCCCCTGACTACCGGCTGAACCCTCCACTCACATTTCAGGCGGACGTGTTTTCCATCTCCCTGGACAATGGCACTGTCGTCATGGATGTGCAGGGCATCAAGGTTCAGTCGTCAGAGAAGCAGTACAGCGATGGACTGTCCCACTCTGTTGTCACCTCTGTCTCGCCCACGAGGTACTGCTCCCGCCTTCCCTTCTTCCCTTCCTACCTTTATTTGTAGGCCATAATTCTTTCCAATAGCATTATGAACAGCTGATTATTCTCTTGCTTTCCTGATATTTTAAAAATGGTAGAAAGAATGATTTGACTTCTTTTTTAAAATTGCAGGGCTAAAAATCCCCAGTACCCCCCCCCAAATAAATAAATAAAAATTGCAGGGCTGGAAATGTAGCTCAGTGGTACAAGGTTTGCCTCAAATATATGAGGCCCTTCATTCCAACCTTAGCACTGAAAAAAATTGCTATTAATTTTCAAGATGTGCCGAGAAAAATCACCATAAGGTTACTTACTGGAAATACAGGAATATTTTTTTCAATAAAGTGTTTAGTTGTTATCTCTCTGAGGGCTGTCCCTACTCACACAATTCACTGAGGAGAGTGCAGTATTTTGCATATACAAGGAGCTCAGTAGTAACTGGTATTATTTAGATTTTTTAATTAACCATTTTAAAATGCTACATTTATGACCACATTTTAAAACGTCTAACTTTATCTTTAAACTAAGCATTACTAATTGTTTCTCAGCCTTTTGGCTAAGATCAAGTGTAAAGTACGCATTACTGAATTACTATTTCATAATAAGAAAGCTTTTGAAATAGGAAATAAACTTTGTTGTAAACTGCTGCTATTCTATAACCACTTCTGTGGAGCCCATCCATCAAAAATAACCATTTGTGGGGCTGTGGTGCCACAGCTCAGTGGTGCCACACCTACCTCATAAGGTCCTGAGTTCGATACCCAGTACCACACACACACACACACACACACACACTTATACTATTTGTGGGCTTTTTCTAGACTCTGTTTCCAATAGATAGTAAAAATCATCCAGTGTGCTTTGTAAAGAAAAGTGGTCTCCCAGAAATGTGTTTAAATGATGATCACCATGGGGTATTTTCCTTTTTCTCCACCAAAAAGTAATGTGGACAACTTGTCATCTGGCTTTTTCCTCTAGGAGTTTAAATTCCAATCGTGGCTTTGAGGGTCTTTTTCTCATGTAGAAATGTTCAGCTGCCCTGGGCTTCATGATGGGCTTGGCAGTTCTTTGCCTTTTAGATAACCAGATGTTTCATTGCAGTTCCATGAGAAAATCTGCTTATCCAACGTAGAGTGGAACTCAGGGTGAAATGGTACCTGTGTACCATGTAAAGAGGTTTTCTTTTGCAGATATGAACTGGTAGTAGATAAAAGCAGACTCGGGAGCAAGAATCCTACCAAAGGGAAAGCAGAACAGAATCAAGCAGGTGAAAAGAAGTTTTACTTCGGCGGCTCACCCATCAGTCCCCAGTATGCCAATTTCACTGGCTGTATAAGTAACGCCTACTTCACCAGGTATGATATTTTTAATATCGATGGATTTGTTAATTGACAAAGAAGCTCAAGACAGTAGTAAAGATATTAGTATTACAGAATAATAAATAAAAGCTCACATGTGCTTGTGCAACTAACATGTTTGGGTTTGTGTGGAGGGTTTTTGCTTTTGTATGACTATGACTAAATGTGCCTTCATTTCTTCACCGCAAAATGCAAATAACAATAGTACCTGTTCTGTGAACTTGTTACAAGGAATAAGTGAATAAATGCAGAAGGCACCCTAAACAGCACAGCAAGCTATACAGCAAGCTATAAATATTAGGTACAATTATTTTGTAATGGTATACTATAATCCTTCTTCAAAGTTTAAGAAAGTCTTCTTAATTTAATGCATGTCTTTAAACAAAGCCATTATGCTTAGACTCCAACAAAGATAATAAGGGCCCCTTGAAAACAAGAACAAGCAAGGGAAGAATTTAATAGACTAACAAATACATAGGAGGTCTCAGCCATTGGGGAAAAGATGTTTATCAGCCAAGATGTGTGCACCAGGTACAGAGTTCTTAATTGTTTGGATGATAATTTCAAGGATCTAGTTAAGATAACAGGTAAAGACCCATAACACACACACACACACACACACACACACACACACACACACACACACCCCACAATCTACAAACATCTCCCTTATCTTTTCACACACACACACACACACACACACACACACACACACACACACACACACACACACACACCCCTTAATTGCCAAAGTTCTTTGGCTTAGTTTTCATCATATAATTCTGAACAATATTTTTAAAGTTATTTTTCCTTCCCTTACAAACACAGGTTGGACAGAGATGTGGAGGTGGAGGACTTCCAGCGGTATGCTGAGAAGGTCCATGCTTCTCTTTATGAGTGTCCCATTGAGTCTTCACCATTGTTTCTCCTTCACAAAAAAGGAAAACATTCATCAAAGCCTAAACCAACTCAGAGTAAAAAGGTAAAAGATCATACTGTGTCACTTTTGCAGTTGCTAGGATATTACAAAGCATGCAATTCTAGACATAGTTACTCTGTAGATTTACTCCATTTTACAGCTGTGTATGCATGAAAGGCAGGATTCCTGCAGTGTTGGCTACTCCAGTTTACCAGCTCTGTTGTATCCATTCTTGTTTTCATAGACACTCTGAGTCAAATGCTTACTCATATTTCCAATTATTTTTCATTAAAAAATTTCTTAACAACTTGTATATATAATATTTATTGCTTAGTACTCTAATTCTCTAGTATCATTTGATTTCACGCCACAATCTCGGGCTTTTGTCACAAACATGGAATTTATTAATGTTTGTTACCCATATTTCTTACTCCTTCCTGACCTTTCATTCAACCACTCATACACACACACAGGTCTATGACATCAACTGCTTCATTATCAAAATCGTTAGTTCTAAAACTCCATTCTCAGCTGGGGATTTGACTCAGTGGTTCTGCTACCTGCCTCACAAGCACAAGGGCCTGAGTTTGATCCCCAGTACCAAAAAAAATGTGTAAAACTCCATTTTCAGACTACTACTTTTTCTCATTTGTTCACTCTTAGCATGCATGCTATTTGCCTCTATTACAGATGAAACCCCTAATCCTTTCTCATTCTTTCAGTTCACATCCCCATCCCTTTCCTGTTCCAGTTCTGCCAGTGCACTCGGCTGGCAGGGTGCTCATCCTGGCCCAGGCTACCATTATCTCTGGTGGGCTTTACTATAAGAGTCTCCAAACAAGTCACCGTTTCCCTACGAGTCTGTTAACAGCACAATATCTGGCCCTTCTAAACATCACTCTGCTAATCAATGTGCCCCCCACCCCCACCACACTCAGTAAAAGCCTACACCCTCCCAGTTCATGAGAGGCCCTACGAGGCCTTGGCCCCTTCTCTCTCTGAGTTCATCTCTCCATATGGCCACCCTGTGCATTCTCCCCACAGTGCCTCTTGACAGTCGCTAAAGTAGGTCAAATGCAGTCACACTTTATGGTCTTTAGTCAAGCTTTTCTTCTCCCTGGACTAACCCCCACCAAATGTCTAGATAGACAGCTTTTCCTCCTTCTGGGATCAGTCACCTTACTTCTGCTCAAAGAGGCCAGTGTCGACCACTGATGGAATTCTGCAGTCTGTGTACTGCCTCCTGCTTCCTACTAGCACTATGAGTCTTTTTTTGCTTTTTTGTAGTGTTTGGTTTTTTCCCTTAATGAACAATATAGCTACCAAGCTTAATGTAACTACATTAAAACACAGAAAGCTAGCTTCCCAAAAAAACCTGTTAGCCTCTGGTTTGGGATTATAATACTTTATTTTCATAGTCACTTCCAAATATTCCATGTTATTTAGTTATTATAATTCATTTAACCATTAATAAACTTTCAGTTATTTCCAGTTTCTTCCTTTATGGTGAAGGTCCTTGAACATGAATCTTTGAGTATATTGCTGAATACATCTCTAAGGTCGATTCCAGGGGTAGACTTACTGGATCAAAGCAAATTACTTTCCAAAATGCAAACACTGATTTATATTGGCCAATGGGTACTAGAGCACACCTGTCTTACCAATTATGTTCCATGCTTAAATTTTTAATAGCTCTTTGTTTAACTTTAATTGGGAAAACTTCTCACTTGGTTTATAATGTAATAATGAGCGCTTATGTATTGTAATAGGTATCAGTACAGAACATATTGGTCAGCTTTCCCTAGTAGAACAGAGCTGCTCTCTTTATGCAAACAGAAAGCATAGCAGAAAAGCAGCCCCAGAGGAGGAGCCCCGGGACCAGATACCACGACCCCCCAGACACACCCAGAGTGCCTCAGTAATCCTTGGGAGCTCTCAAGCCAGGCACATTTCCAATCCAACTGTACTGTCATACGGGTATCTTGCCAACCAGTCTCTTCTCATGAGAGTTGGTCCTTTAATGGCAAGGTAGGTCTTAGGTGTGACCTCCACCTGCTGTGGATAGAGATGACCTGACCAGTGCAGGTCCTGTGAACTAGGAGATTCTCTTCCTGGGAAACACAGCCTCAATTGTAAATCTAAGAGTTTGGTGTTAATCATGGAGAGAAAGAAAACTGCTTTCTACAATGAAAATAGCTCTCCTGCAGAGAAAGCAGACACAGTAAGAAACAAAGCTGAACAAAACTAGAAACCTCCAGAGAGGGAATTCCATGATTTTATCTTTCCTTTTCCTGACCCCTGGTGGTATCCTGCTGTGCTGTTTTATCTTGCATTATGTCAGATACCTATATCTTTACCACATTGTTCTATATCTTCAGTAACTCAACTGGCCTGGCTGCAATCTGACACACATTAAAAACTAAGCTGAAATTGGTACAGACAGTGGGATACCAACTAATGGGCCCCCAGAGAAGAAAAATTACACTGGTTAGGTCCGAATTCAGTGGGATTGAGTAAGAATCCCCACACATACACACATTTTAGGAAGGAAAATGAATTTTTGTATGGTATTGAAAGTAATAAGTTATAGCTTGTCCTTTTGATCATTAAAAGCATAATCCATAAAAAACTTACAGAATTTGATTGCTGTCTTCGCTACTTTTCTCATTGCTGAGACAAAATACCCAACACCCAAAGTTAAAGGGGGAAGTGTTTATTTTAGCTCACAGAAGAGGTTTCAGACCATAATCACCTGGTTCCAAGCAGGGAGGCACAGGAGAGGGGCATCATAGAGGATAAATAGTTTGTGGCACCCACATGGTGGGAACATTAACAGCGTCTTTCTTCCCCTTTTATCTTATCCAGACTATTAGGTGTAGGGCAGTGCCAAACCAATCAGTGTACTGGTTTTGTTATCACACACTTTAGGTTCAGCCACCTCTGAGAAAAGCACTATGAGCACATGAGGCTTTGGGGGGACATCTGGACACAGCCATAACAGTTGCCATGTAGATTTCATTTTTTCATTTTTTGCAGCAGATAAAACTCAGCTGCCACCTCATCTGTGTATTCCTACACTGAGACACAGAAAGGCAGGGCTGATCAACGAGACCTGATCTGGATAACCCCATGCTTTGAGGATCCCCTGGAGTCTCACTCACTGCTGCGCTCTTCCCATAGCTAAGTAGATGCCTTCATTGAGAAAAGGCAAGATCCTCCCCACTGCAACAGGCAGAATAGGGTGCAGCCAGGGTTGAGAAACGTTCACAACCCTTCCCATTCTGTGCTTTCACCCCCACGCTCCAGGCCCAGTACAGAGTGCTTCCAGCTGGTCCCTTCAGTGGGACAACAGGGACCTTATTTCCTACTGTAAGAGTCTGTCGTGACTGGAACATGGGTTTGCAAGAAATTTCTCAAAGCATATTAAAGGACAAAGGTTCCCCTGCAGCCTCTCTCCAGCATAGTCAGCCCAGCTGAGGCTTGGGACTCTGGTAAAACTACTGCTGACTTGGTACTTTCTCTTCTGTGGCCATGAATCAGGTTCTGTGTCCTGGTGACCATGAGGGAAGGAAGAGAGAAAGGTGGCAGAAAGTGGGCTTTCCTTTAGGATGTGCCACCTTTGAGCCCTGCCTCCCTTTCTCCTTCAGCCCCCACTGTGGGTGTGGGGCCAGCCTGGAGGAAGCGCTGCTGCATCACAGAGCACTCTGCCTCACAGTTTGTCTGCCCTTTCACTAACTAACCTGCCCTCCTCTACCCACCACACCTGGAATTTTGCTGAGACACTGACTTTTATGGCACTCTGGTCTTCTGCAAATATGAGATTTAAGGGTCTTATTTTTGCTGTTTCATTATGCATTATATCATCTAGAAATTGCACACTGATTTGTTTTGATAGTGAAAAACCTAGATGTCCAGGTCTACTGCAGATAATATTCAGATACTAATTTTTTTTTTTTTAGCTAGTTACTTTATTCTGTTTGTTCTGAGACAGGGTCTCACTGAGTTTCCCAAGGGAGACTGGAATTTGAGATCCCCCTGCCTCAGACTTCCTGAGTGCTGGAATTATGCTTTGAATGTACGATTATGTGTATCAGACATTTCAGGGGGAATTAGGGATAAGGCAAACAAAATGGGGATGTTCATTTAATAATCCTGAACCAGAAACTGTCTTTCACATCTAATCCTATGTCTCATTCTGTCTCCTGCTGCCAAACATTTTTTTTTCTATAATCCCTTCTTTTGTTGCAATCTCTGTCTTTATCACCTAAAAAGAAAACTCAGTCTCCAGGGCATCACCTCAGGTACTTTTGGTCTGACACCAACCTGTTTTTCAATTTGCCTATTTCTCCAATTTGTTTTTAGAAAACAGGAGCCATTTCTCCCCATCACAGGCCCACTGTGCCACCCTTGGTAAACACAGATTGCTTTCCCTTTCTCTTCCACCCATCTGATACTCAATAAATACTTTCTTGAATAAATGAATAAAATATTAAATGCTTGACTTTATTTTCATTCACTTTTATTTTGCTTCAGAAATTATGAGGAGGTCACTGTGGCTGTCCTCATGATCTCCCGCCCTGTGCCCTACAGGCTGCACATTTACCTGGCTTTTTCGTCTTCAACTTGGCCTGAACTCAGCCTGCCAAACCAGTTTCTCTCTCGTTCTTCACTTTTGTTTTTTCAAATAAACTTTGTAAAAAAAAAATTAAGACTAAATTACATGAAATATTAGCCTATAGTTCCACAACTCTTAAGTTTTGGTTTGGTTTGGATTTTTTGTTGTTGTTGTTTTTTTTTTTTTTTTTTTTTTTTTTTTTTTTTTTTTTTTTTTTTTGGTGCTGGGGATCGAATGCAGGCCTTGTGCTTGTGTGACAGGTGGTGGAACCACTGAGCTAAATCCCCGGCCCCCACAACTCTAAATCTTAACATGACCAGTGCTATTTGAAGAGCACAAATATTTAAAAGTTGTTCTATATTCTTTCTGTCACATAAAATTTTGCTCCATATCCTAGCATCAAAAATGTATTTTGAAGGTGTTGCTAAACGTCCTAACTTTTTACACAGCACATGTAAGTAATAATGTGTGTGTATGTGTGCTAATGTGATCTTGGTGCCCATATAGAGGATTTTATCAATTGATTCTCTTTGGGTTTTGTTGCCAACTTTTCTATTTTTCACTAATATTTCAGGTGTACATTTAATTTAAATGATAGAGCAGTTACCAATGTAGGTTCAATTTCATGAATGAAAAAGGCACAAATAATAACTATTATTTTATTGTTATTATGAATGGTGAAGAAATTAAAAATTAATTTTTGCTGCTTGTATATATTCTTATCCTTTAATCTGACATATTTCCTATCTTCATAGGGAGGGAAAAGTAAAGATGCACCTTCATGGGACCCGGTTGGCCTGCAATTCCTAGAGCAGAACACCCAGAGAGACTCTCCCTGCCACCTTTCCAACAGCCCAAGGGCAATAGAGCATGCCTATCAGTATGGAGGCACAGCAAGCAGCCGCCAGGAGTTCGCATACTTGAAAGAAGATTTTGGTGAAAAGTAAAGTAACACACCGTACTTCCAAAAACTTTGTGCCATGCTCTACCCCCATTTGCGATGTCCTTTGCTATACTGTGGTCTTCCTTCCAGGGTCACCAGAATCCTATTATTCTGCCATCGTAGTATATAGAAGTAGTGTGTGACTCATGCTTTTCAAGAAATTAAATTCTCTGTGACTTTTTGCACAAACATGAGGTGCATAAAACATTATGACTTCAGGAGTTCACATGTCTGATCGAAAAAGAAAGTATGGGGACCAGGGATTTAGCTCAGTGGTTCCGCTGCCTGCCTCACAAGCGCAAGGACCAGAGTTCGATCCCCACCCCTACCTCTGACATCACCTGCTGTCCCACATACCAACTGCTTTTGGATTGTAAATGGCAATGTACTGAACTGCTACGTTACTAAGAAGAAAGATCAAAGTACAAACACCCTTGTCTGTCTCTGGCCTGCTAAATATCTCAAATCCCACCACTTCTTCACACTATTTTACAAATCTCCAGTTATTTAATATTGTTACAGACTCCTTTTTGTAGTTTTAGTACTCAAATATTAGTATATTAAATATTATTGTATTTAGCACCCAAATATCATATACCTCTTTTAACCATTCATACAGGCAGTGCATTCAACAAGAAACTTCCAATGCATTCTCATCTGCTATTTACCTCATAGGCAGAGTAAGTGCTTTCTTTGTATTCTTCAGCAAGAATTTAGAGCTAATTAAACTACAAGTTAACCTAACAAATATATCTTGTCGATACTTGGAGCTAAATTTCTCCAAAGTTTTCTTGTTTTACACACACATTTTTACACATTGAGGTGGCTGCTTTTAAAATGTGATATCCATGAATTCATTTTTACTAGGAAAAAAAGCAGTAACTTAGATGGTATATAAATATTATATCTATGCAAGAAATATTTATTACTCAGTGGTATTTTCTTCTCACAGATAAGCTTCTTTAACATAGATTTTTACCTGGTTCAGCCAATTTTCAAAGCAAAGTAAATTAAGATTTTTCACTAAGAGAATACTTTTTAATAAGCATGCAGTCTATCCCTGTTGCATAAGGAAGTGGAGAAAAAGTTATTCTTTTAATGGGCCATGCTTACCTATATTCATGAATAATACTGATAGTTAAAAATAATGCTAGTGAGAGTTAGATAGAATGGCTATTTACTTATCGTTCTTTATTCTATATTACTTTGAGAAGCTAAAGGCTGTCCTCAGTTTCATTTTACATATAATGAGCTTTGTCTTATTTTTGATTTACCAGATCTCAGTTTTCCATTAGTCTGAAAACTCGGTCCTCCCATGGGATGATTTTCTATGTCTCGGATCAAGAAGAGAACAACTTCATGACCCTATTCTTGGCTAATGGCCGCTTGGTTTTCATGTTTAATGTTGGCCAGGAGAAACTGAAGATTAGAAGCCAAGAGAGATACAATGATGGAGCATGGCACGATGTAAGTGGAAGGTAGAAAACAGTGTCCTCAGCAAATATCCACCATTTTCCAGGCAGCAGACATGGATATTCCACAACTGGCCTCTGTAGAAATATCTGGTTAAAATATTCTGCTGCTGTATAGTCAGCATGCAATTTAAAAAACATTGATTCCTTGTAAAAATCTTGAAACATTTTTTTTTAAAAAAAGAGACAGAGTGAATATAAATATTTTAACCAAAGGAACAGTAACCAACATAAAGTTTGGCTTATTTTTTTTTCTTTTCTTCTTTTATTATTAGTATATATTTGCAATACATACTACATTTGGTTTTAGAAATTGGATATATATATATATGTATATATAAAATATCTTGAACATTTTTTGTCCCCTTTCCCTGCCTCACCCTTTATCCAGGTCCTCTTTCATATTTCTACTTCTCAATTTCTTACCAGCTCACCTTCATTTTGTTCTTTATTATTTATTCACTGTTTTATTTTTATTTATATTTTAGGTCTCTCACTTAAGAGAAATCGTGCAATAGTTAACCTTTGGTGTCTGATTTATTTCATAACAAAGTTTCAAGATCCATCTATTTTCTTACAAATGAGTCAAATTTATCCTTTATGGCTGAATAAATACTCTGTTGTGTATTTGTAGCATATTTTATCGATCTGTTGATAATTATCTGTTTTCAGAATTTAGCTATCTCAGATTGCACTACTATAAACATGTGTATGCAAGTATCACTGTGATAGGATAACTTTAACTCTTTTTGGAAGATACAAAGGAGAAGTATAGAAAGATCAAATGGAATTCTTTTTTTGTTTGTTTGTTTTTAGGAATTCCATACTGATCTCCATAACGACTGTACTGGTTTATATTCCCACCATCATTGCAGAAGGGTTCCTCTTCCCCAATCATCACCAGAATTTTTCGTTTCTCACCCCTTGATTTAGTCATTCTTACTAGAGTAAGATGGAATCTTACTGTTGTTTTTGATCTGCATTTCCCTAACAATCAAAGATGCTGAACACTTTTTCATCTCCTTATTGTCCATTTGTACTTCTCCTGTTTAGAGTGTCTGTTTATTTCAGTTGCCCATCTTTAACTGTGGCTTTAGCTTTTGGGATTCTAATTTTCTTTCAGTTATTTCTGTACTCCAGATATTAATTCTCTATCAGCAAAGTAGCTGGCAAAACTTTTCCAATTCTGTTGGTTATGTCTTCACTCTGATAGTTGTTTCCTTGGCTGTGCAGAACTTTTTAATTTGATATAATTCTATTTGTTTATCATTGATATTATTTCTTGTGCAATTGGGATCTTGCCTGTGTCTGTGTCTTCAAGTGTCTTATTTTTTTATCAACCAGCATAGTCAGTGTTTCTGTTTTTACATCTAGATCTTTAAACCATTTTGATTTGATTTTAGTGCAGGGTGAGAGATATGGGTCAAGATTCATTCTTCTGCAAGTGGACAACTAGTTTTCTAATGAATATTTGTTAAAGAGGCTATCTTTTCTCCAGCATTTATTTTTAGCTTCTCTGTGAAAGATCAGATGGCTAATGATGTGCAGAGTTGTTTCTGCACCTTTTTCTCTACCGCTGATTTACATGTCTATTTTGTGCCAGTACCATACTGTGTTTTATTACTGTAGCTTTAGAGTATAACTTGAAATATGGAATTATAATGCCTCCCACATTGCTCTTTTTGCTCAGTTGCTTTGGATACCCTGAGTACCATCTTATTACATATAAATTTTAGGATTGTTTATCCTTGTCCTTTGAGGAATGTTGTCAGTATTTTAATGGGAATTGCATTACATCTGTATATTATTTTTGGCCATTTTGACAATATTGATTCTGCCTCTCCAAGAACAAAGACTGTCTTTCCATTTTCTTCTTCAAACTCTTACTTCAGAGTACTATGGTTTTCATTATAGAGGTCTTTCACCACTTTGGTTAGGTTGATTCCCAAGTATTTAAATTTTTTGAAGCTATTATAAAAGGGATTATTCTCCTGATTTCTTTCCTGATAAGTTCATTATTACTGTACAGGAACACTATTACTTTTGGTGTGTTAATTTTGTATCCTGCCACTTTGCTGAATTTGTTTATTAGTAAGAGTCTTGTATTTTTCCATTCAGTTTATTGGTACAATTTAGATATACAATACAGTTACATTCATCATTGGGATCTTGTACCTTTACATGATGTATATTTGTTCTTATTTTTTCTGATAAGAGTTTCCTGGATCTTCTATATGAAAAATCATCTCATCTGCAAATATAGTTTGATTTCTTCCTTTCATATTCATATCACTTTTCTTTTTTTTTTCAGCTTTAATTGAGTTTATTGGTACATTTTAGGGATACAGTACAGTTACATTCATTGTTGGGATCTTGTACCTCTACATGACAAGTCTTGATTCTCATTTTTTCCCCTTACCTCTGCCCTTCCTTTATCCCCCCTCCCCTCCCCATCTACAAACACTTTATTTTCATCTTTTCATTCTCTCACATTTTTTTCTTTTCCCTTTTTACTCTTCCCCTACCCATCCCACCTTTCCTACATATCACTTTTCTTATTACTACTTGATTGCTTTGGCTAAACTTTTGAGTACTATATTGCATGAGTGTGGAAGAGTGAACAACCTTGTTTTCTTCTTCATTTTATAAAAAATGTTTCAGTTTTCCTCCACTTAGCGTGAAACTTGCTATAGGTTTGTCATAAAGCGCTTTCCTCAGATCAAGATGAAGTCCTTTGATCCCTATTTCCACCAGTGTCTTATCATGAATGGCTATTGGATTTTGTCAGAAGCTTTTTTTGCATCTATTGATTGTGTGATTTTCATCCTTATTCATCTGTGTGGTGTGTTTTATTTATTGACTTACATATATTGGACCATTCCTGCATCCCTGCGATGAAGCTTAGTCATGATGTATGTATGATCTTTTTAATGATTTATCAAATCCTGCTTATGAGTATCTAGTTGAGGATTTTTCTATCTATATTCATTAAGGAAACTAGCCTGTAAATTTCTTTTCTGTTGAGTCATTGTCTGGCTTGGGTATTAGGGTAATTTGGGCTTCAAAGAATGAGTTTGATAGCTTCTTCCCTGTCAATTTCATGGAAGAGTTTCAGAAACGTTGGCATTGCTTCCTCTCTGAAGTTCTGGCAAACTTCAGTGGTGAATTCATCAGATCTTGGACTTTCATGGTTTGTAGAGTTTTTATTACTGCCTCAACCTCATTGCCTATTGTTAGTCTATTTAGGGTTTTAATATTTTCTTAGTTTAATTTTTGTACATCTTATTTGTCTAGGAATTTATTTCATCTAGATAATCCAAATTGTTGGAATTTAAGTTTTCAAAATATTTTTTTTGTAATCCAGTGGGTTTCAGCAGTGTCCATTGTGATTCCAGCCCAGGAATTCAGTGGTACTTAGGGCTCAGTGGAGAAGAGCCCTGCTGTGTGGAAGCCCTTCGGCAGCATGTCAAGGGCAGCCAAAGGAGCCAATGCAGGCACAGAGCTCAGTGGTGTTTGGTGAATGGTGGGAGAACACCTGCTTCAGCACCTTTTCACAGCTCCCAGACCCCACCAGTGACAACTACTGCAAGCCCCAGCAGTTCTTACTATCCCATAGATCCCTCAGTGTCTGGTTCCAGGTGCCTGTCCAATACCATGTCTTTTGCTCCTCTCTGTCCCTAGGGCTGGTAGGTCTTAACTCAGTCACTCCCCTCTGCCTGATTGTCTGGCTGGCACTTTCCTTAGTGTGCTGATCTAAGGAGACACACCTTCATGACTGTCTTGTTCATTAGGCTCCATTTCCCATTGGTAGGAGTTAAGATAGGTGGAACCTGGGTGGTGACTGCCAGATTGGACACCAGTCAGTAGCCCAGCAGCTGCTCTTTCTCTAGGATTCTTCCCTTGGGAGGATCTGAACTTTTTCCAAAATAGCGTGTTCTCTAGACCTGGGAAGTAAGAAGTGCTAGGATCAAGTAGTGCCCTACATCTTGTTCTAAACACCCGTGTTGATGGATTTCATCTACTGGACATCTCCTTCAGCTTGCCTTCCCATGATCAGTATTTGTTTGCTGTTCCGCCACTATCATCCACGTACCTGAAGACCTTGATGAGGGGCTTCTAAGTGTCGTATGAGTGCTGTTGCCTCTCCAGTCACTTTTTTACTTTATTTTTCCCACTGGTTTTAGGTTCTTAATTTTCAATGATCATAATTGAACATCTATCATAGGCTAAGCTGTGGAAGACAGGAAGACAGGTTTTCACAGGGGAAACACCTAAATATTGGAAGAAATAGGTGCATGGATAGTGATAAGAGTAAGCAATCCAAATGAATTACAATTAATTACAAGTAGTTCCAGAGAGGGAGAGAACATGGGCTGGTTAACTGGGAGATGCTTCATAAAGAAACCTGATAAATATAAGCTGTTTTCATAAATTAGATTCATACCTTTAAATCATTCTATCTAGAGGTCAGAAAATATATGGATCTCTTCTCATACATGAAGTGATAATCCCCAGGTGAGCAAGAAAAACACATAAGGCATATAAAGCAAGGAGGCTTGGGGCACATCACAACCAGGACTTATGCTATATATCAAAACAGAACCAAATAAAGGATAAAGTTTCCTAAAACTAGATAGAAGGCTACTGAGCAGAGGAAGAGACAAAACAAAACTGACCATCAGAGAAGGGACCATTTTCTCATGGACAACATAGCCTTTTCCCCAATCTCAAAATGTACCGAAGGTGTGCTATTTTCCTTCTCTCCCTCTAGGTGATATTTGTTCGGGAAAAGAGCAGTGGCCGACTAATCATCGATGGTCTTCGAGTCCTAGAAGAAAGTCTTCCTCCTAGTAGAAAAGCATGGAAAATTAAGGGTCCCATTTATTTGGGAGGAGTGGCTCCTAGAAGGGCTATGAAAAATGTCCAGGTAAAGTATACATGATAAGGTAGAGTCATTCCTCTTTAGAGCTGGGAGATTACTATTAATCAGCTTCCCCATCATGGAGTTATAAAACCCAACACCCACAACATAAGGAAGACAAAGTTTCATTTGGCTCATGGTTTTGGAGAATTTAACCATGGTCAGATGACTCCAAGGCAGAAACAACATGGCGGAGGGGCATGGTGGAGCAAAGCTACTTGGTTCCTGGTGGCTGGGAAGCAGAGCAGGTTACAGTACCAGAGAAGAATGGGGTGGGGCTATATAGAGTACCCAAGGTTGCCTCCCTGCCCGACCCACCCAATCCAATGAAGTTGACAGCCCACAATTGACAGTCGCAATACTTAATGCAGGACCTCATAATTTAGAAAATAAAATTTTTACTAGAGATGGAACATCAGAGTGAGTTTTGTCTATAAGCTGCCTGGCTGCCCTGGGGCATTACAAAATCAGGAGTAATCTTTTGATTTTAAGATACAAGAGAGATTTTAAAAATTTTCAGAGGTATAAAGTGTCATAAAAGGTATATCTCAAAGAAATCTTATTTGTTCAACAGGTATCTATACCTCTAATATAAAGAGATCAAAATCAGAAAGCACATTTTTCCATTATATTGTAATTTAAAACAAATGTTTCAGGTCATTATGTAAACTACAACTACATTTTTGTTTCTTACACTCACAATTTGTAAATGTGCAAGGAGGACAGCAACCACAGGGGAGAAATGAAAAGATTGTAAGAAATATTATTTTTATACTTTAAAATTAAAAATAATTTACCTTTATAGCTAACAGGAAAATAAGGTATAAAAGGAATGTTTCTTAATATATAGATTTAGTACAAAGTATTAATGCATTTCTAATATCTATTAACATTTTAAGCAAAAACGTGGTTCACATTGTAATTAAATTTTAGGTAAACAGCCCCAATTCCTGTTTTTAAAATGCAGTATGAAATTAGTTATCTAAAGTAGCCCAATTTTCAATCCTATGGTATAAATTCTCAACTGTAATAACAGGTGATGAAGCCAGAAATACAAGTTTTCTGGTGTTTATTTCGATTTAAGAGTTTTGCTAACTCTCATCATTAGTGATCTTGGACACAGCTGTCATTTCTTAAGGAAAACAAACTATAATACTTTCAATATTTCATTTGAGAACTACAGCTGCAGTTTACTTTGTCATGATATATGTAAAAATGTGTACAGCTTAATTATGACAAATTGATACTACCGAATACAAAATTCCAGGCTCAAAGAACTAGTTAAACATAATTACCTGGAGATGTATTGATCATTCAGATAGCTAAAATAACTAAGGATTACTTGGTTTCTCTCCAGACTCAAACCTTGTCATTTTGTTTCTCCGTAGTGCAGCTACTGAGAACATGGATTTTAAGAAAAGTATTCTTCTTTCAGATTAATTCCATCTACAGTTTCAGTGGCTGTCTCAGCCATCTCCAGCTCAACGGGGCCTCTCTCACCACTGCTTCTCAGACGTTCAGCGTAACACCTTGTTTTGAAGGTCCAATGGAAACAGGAACTTATTTTTCAGCAGAAGGAGGATACGTGGTTCTAGGTAACATGCCTGTGGTGATTTAAATCTTCATCACCTAATGTTTGTGCTCACTTGCCCTTCTACTTTCACTGTGCTTCCAGCTTTTGGAGCTGAGACTAATAAATCTCTCTCTTTTTTAATAAATCACTTAGTCTTACATATTCTGTTATAGTAACAGAAAAGACTAAGACACTGGCTTATGTTGAAAATATGAATCATGCCATACTTTTCCCCCTAGAGATGGCTAACAAGAAATATTAAGCCCAGAATGAAAACTTAATAGGATCAAAGTCAGCCCTGGACGGTCACCTCTTTCCCCAAGGACCACCTCTCTCCTTCTACTGCTCCAAATGAAATATGCGTTCTCCATCCCTGTACGTTCTCCCTGACAGAACTTCCCTATAGCTGCCAAACTTCAGGAGGCAGGCCACATTGGCTCTATTAGGACCTTCCTTCACTGTTCTGTGGCCTGATAAATGGCAGATGTCCATTACCTTGCTCCTTCTTAGCATGACCATCCTCTCCACTAAAGAAATTTCCATCTCCTTCCCCCACCTTGCAGTACTATCACACAGCACTATCCTTCAGGGATCTTACTTCTGGATTTTTGTACTCCTCAACAATTACTCTTTATTCCACAGTTTTTATTGTATGCTTCTTGTACAGCAGTTCCTACACCAGATGATGAAATAGGTCTGAGAATAAACAAAATCCTAGCAGCCTGCACACACTCATTGTCCAATTCATTCTGATAGACATTCTGCAGAGCAGTCAAAATGTGTGAAGAAGGAAGCAGAGTGTTAGGAATGAGGATAGGGAAAGAATATAAAACCACATATTCCCTGAACTCAAGGCATTCATGTACTTTGCAGAACCCTGGATGAAGAAATTACAATTCATACAAACCAAGTATACGTTCTTGAACAACCATGCTTGTCCAAAAAAATGCACAGAAGAAATTTTTGTCTAGCTCATTTTACTTCCTTTCCCTGCCCCACCTCCCTTCTCTTAGCCCCTCACTAAATGACTGTGATAAGAACTCTTAAGAGTTTGGACAGATTGAAATGTAGAATGGACTGTATGACTTATGTAATATTCCATAAATATTAACTAAAAGCAGGAATATCTTCAAATGATTTATAAAGAGATAGGTCAAGTGGACACTATTAAGATGCACAGGCTTACAATGAGCCTTTTGGAGTGAACACAGCTGTTCACAGTAAGAATTATTTTGGATCCCCATGATAACAGCTCTTTCTCCTCTGAAATATTTGTAGCAGTGGCACTGGTTAGATTTTTGTTGAAGAATTATTTTATGATACAGATTTGCTCAAGTCGGCTCTCTTGCTCATGACCTAGTGAAATAAAGGCTGACTTCACTCTTGGTCACTGGGCCCTCCCTGTGTGATTCCCAGCCCCCACACCCCTTCTGCCATTGCAGGATCTGCCCAGTCAGTGTTTTACCTGCTCTCCAGGTGCCTCCATCTCCAAACTCCTCTCTGCTCAGACTGCCCTGTCCTTTTCTCACTTTTGAAATAGAAATTGTGCTGCTGGTTGAAATTCATTTATCTTCCCCTAAATCCATCCCCATGATCTGTAGTGCAAGGGATATGTTCCTTCATTGCCTTAGTCACCCACAGAGTTTTCTATGACACATTTACTATGAAAACTGGCACTTTGTATGTAATGTGTTGTGAAATGGCATCAAACAGAATTACAAAATCACACCATGGTTACAAAATCTATTTTGCTCCCCTTGAGAGTTTATCATATTTATCTCCACAGATGAGTCCTTCAATATCGGGTTGAAGTTTGAAATTGCATTTGAAGTCCGTCCCAGGAGCAGTTCTGGAACCCTTGTCCATGGCCACAGTGTCAGCGGGGAGTACCTAAATGTTCAAATGAAAAATGGGCAGGTAGTGTCTTAAAAAACATAAGTCTGTCCCATCTAACCTGATCAAAAGCAGATTTGTTTCACAGAATTGTATCATCAATCTTTCTAAGTGGAAAAATAGGTAAGCTGTAACATGAAATTTAAATGTGGGCAGTAGTTGGATTTACATTTGTATGTTGGGAGTTGATTTGATTAGAAAAAAAAAAGTCATAGAAATAAGGTAAAGCTAGCAAAAAAGATCACCAATAACAACATGAGTAGTTTAACAATTAGAGCAAAAATATTCAATTATCAAAATCAACAAACACAAAAACTTTTAAATGTTTATCAGATAGATGTATTCCATATATAAACATAATTCCCAAATAGTATAAATAAAAAAATATATAATTAAACCAATTTACTCTAAAATGTTAGGGAATATTTGTGAAAAGGCTAGTTTTCACTATGCCTCAAACTTAAACCTGAATTTTATTTAGGTTCTAATGTATTCTCTTAACCCTGCAACAATAAAGCTTTTCCTTCCATGGTACTTACATTACTGTGTGTCGTGTGGTATTCTAAATGCTTGACATGGATTAACTCGTTTTGTCCTCCCAATATTTCTAGGAATAGGTAACATCTCTCTGATTTTACAAATGCAAAAACTGAAGCAGAAAATAAGAGAAATCAGAGCTGGTCAGCCTGGTTTCAGAGTCTGTGCTCCTCACCAATATATCACCCCCTTTATGTAACACAGTCTATCTTTAGAAATCCAAAGAATCTGCCGTTGTATTTCCTATCATTCTCTCCTGCTCTTCTCTCGGTATGATTATTTTGTTCTTGCAGGAGTACACCCTGTATAAAGTGTTACCTACCAAAGATTGACCCCTTGTGTTCAAACTGCAAAGCTAATCGTGCATGTCTTTTAAAAATTATTGCTTCTCTATATGAATTTTTGTTAAAGTATTGCTTTGCTGTGGTAAACTATTTTCAAAATTCAAAAATTAAACTAAATCTTTAACATGGCCTGTCATCTCCAGGTCACAGTGAAAGTCAACAATGGCATCAGAGACTTTTCCACCTCAGTAACACCCAAGCAGAGTCTCTGTGACGGCAGATGGCACAGAATTACAGGTAGGAAAGCCTGAGCATGCTTGGTTTCTTTACAAGGGTGAGCCTGAGGCCTGGGGTGTAGCTCAGTAGTCACATGTTTGCTGGGGTGTGCAAAGCCCTGGGTTTGCTGCACTGCAATGCAAGTACAAAACAACAGTAGGTGGCCTCAATGCCCTCAGGGGGGATGGTGCCTGGGTAAGGCAACTGTAACAAGGACATTTTATGGAGCCAAACAGAGAGAAGCAAGTGTTATTGTACTAATGTGTATACTGGATCCATGTGTGATTAATTTAAAGCTATGATAGTGCCAGCTAGGTTAGCAATAGTTTATAGAATGTGTAGCTTATATAGCAAAAAAAAAAAACAAAGTTGCACTGTTTCTTAAAAATTCTCCATTTAAAAGGCAAATGTTACAATGATTGCTCAATTAGATACTGTCACACATTATTCATTTTTTTTCATTGATATAAAAGAGTACGGGGGTGAAGGGACGGCAGGGACAAGGGGAAAAAAATGAGAACCAAGACCTGTCATATAAAGGTAAAAGATCCCAATAATGAATGTAACTGTACTGTGTACCTAAAATGTACCAATAAACTCAATGAGAGAAAAAAAAAAGTACAGGTTTTATTCTGGGATAAATAAAAGCAATTTTGTTAAAAATTAGTCTCTTTTACATAAAAAAAATCAGTTCAGTGTGAGTTTACAGCTAGTCTTTCCTTGTATTTCAGTTATCAGAGACTCAAATGTGGTTCAGTTGGATGTGGACTCTGAAGTCAATCATGTGGTTGGACCCCTGAATCCCAAACCAGTTGATCACAGGGAGCCTGTGTTTGTTGGAGGTGTTCCAGGTAAGTGCCACTTAACAGGAATAAGTTTCCAAAGCTGCAGCAAATAACTGTTAGGTTATTGTGTTGGAGCCATGTTTTCATAATTCACCTAATAACTCAAAGGATTTCCTATGCAATGTCCTTTTATAGAAAAAGCACAGAAAATTTTTTTATCCAAGTATCATATCAAAGTAATACACACCAGCATTCTTGCCAGTAGATATTACTCCCATTTTGCCATATTTGCTTATTTTTTTAATATCTTCCTTTTACATATCCTCCATACACAGTGAAACACTATCTTTACCACAAAGAAAACTTGATACTCAGAACCTAGAGAAAAATAACGTTTTCTGATAATAGCAAAGAATCCACAGTTCCCCAGGCACAGACCATAACTTGGTTCCTATATATGACATTCCCTAAGAACTAATTCCTAAGTAGTGACATTTGCTAGGAGGACAATTACGGACCCCTCCCATAATTATCTTAAACCTCTAAAAGGGGGACTGTGTCTTTATGTTGAATGTCATGGTTTTTATACATTTCACTGACTTGGAAAAACTGAAAACTCTAGCTCAGGAGAGAAATATAAAAAGGAATATGTACACTTTTTGCATCTGGTAGAATTTGGTGGAGATTTTCGCAACCTCCTGGATTGATTTGGGCTGTCTTGTGTAAAAGCAGCTAGTGTTTTAATTAAGAGAATGAGAAAGCATAGATAAGAGTAAGAATCACATCTTGGGTCTTGGCAAAGTAGTAGCAACTGAATACCCCTCTCTTTTTAATATGTTTTCCCAATATCAGTATTAACAATGATAGTAACTCCAGGGCCAAAAGAAATACGGGAGACTTTCAAAAAGTAATTCTTCCTCCCTTTCACTTCCCCCACCACTCCCATTGCTGTTCCCCAGTCCTCTTCTGCTGCTCTTGGCTTTGGGTCTGAAAGGGAGTATGGCCTGGGCCACAGTACACTTCATGCAGGCACAGCATGGAAAGTTTCTCACATCATTTCTTACATTTCTGCACACTGCTTCCTTCCTAGAACTCCCAGCATGGTTTTACATATTGCACAGGCCCCAAGAGGTCCACTGAATCAAATTTAGCACAGCATGCAGCATCCTGGATCATCTGTTTCATCCTGCCGCTGCCGCTGAATCTCCCCAAACCTTCTGGGATTTGAAGTTCCTTCCATGTTTGGTGGTGTTTTCTTTGTTCCAGGCTTTTCTTTGCATGATTGCACAGGCTTCCATTTCTGGAAAATATTGTTCTCTCTTTTTCCCTGTAATATCTTTTCAAGGAACAACTTTTCCTACTCTTCACCTACCTAATTCCACATTGACAGCTAAGACTTAACTCTGAATTTCACTTATACTTTGTTTCCCCTTGGATGTGTATGCATACTTTTGTAGTGCTTATCACCAAATAGCATAGAAGCTAGAGTATACTCCTTCACACACACACACACACACACACACACACACACACACACACGAGTACACTCCTTGCTGACAAGAAACATGACTCTTTCGGCACTTTTGAGTGTCTACTAAGCACTGTGCTAAGCTTCCGGACATGGAGACAAAACAAGCATGGCCCTCCCTCAAAGTTGTTACAGTATTTGCTCTTTTCACCAAAAGTACTTACCACTTAATTCAAACAAATGTTTCCCTTTGACTTTTGTGTTTGTTTTTAGTCTGACCCTACACTCACATTAACCTGTTAACATTAACCTCCATAGCCTGAGTGGGCAAGATGTACCTATAACCAAATCCAGCCTTTATGAAACATACAATGAATACAAATTTTAGGGACTGAATGAGCACACAATAGTTAGCAGGCTAGAGAAGCCTAACTAGCAGCCCGCTGCACCACTGAAGATTGTAATTCCATCTAGGAATCATGCCCACAAACCCAGCACAAAAGCAACTGTAATGTGAGCTGAATGTACTTCATTATATTATTTTGAACTATTCAAGATTAATTCCAGGAAAATCACATTTGAAACAAAGGCATTAATAAGGATAACTAAAGAAATTGGGTGTAAGTACAACCCCTCTATACCTGAAATCTCTTGGAAGCCCTGCCACACTTACCCCTCAAAACTGTGTTACTACTATTACTAAAGTTCATTGAGCTGCCATACCAAAAAATGTTAGCTTTATTGTATGATAATTTAAAAATCAGAGTGTAATGTTAGAAAAAAATTCTAAATTAATGGAGCTCATTTGAAAAAAGAACCAACCAAAACCACAGCTTATGATGAGACAACTTCACTTAAAATAGAAGGGACAGTGTTCCATGTGTTTCTTAAAGTCAAAGTAAAAATCACATTAGACTCATTTAATCTTCAGCATCTGAAAATCCAGATGGCCCTGGTAGAACCCACAGCTACCAGGAATAAGCATTCCCAATGAGATTTCAAACATGGACACTAATGAACCAGAGGAAAAGAGGTAGCTTGAAAAGTCCTTTCGACAGCAAACTTCAAAGACTTATTTCCTTTAGAAGAACAAAGAACTTGAGAATAAAATTAATTAATTGATGGGGCTCACATATTAATTAATGGGGCTCACATTAATTAATGGGGCTCAAACCATACATTTCACCACTGAAAAGCCTGTTACTTTATATATAAGGAAGCCTTCAGCTGGGAAACAGTCTCTCTTAAAATCACGTTGCCTTTATTGACTTATGGTCCATAGGGCCGTTTTCTGTTACTACCTGTAATTTGTGAGATGAATTTTGCAGATGATAATTGCTGTATGAATGTTTTCCTGCAGCTGATTTCCTCCATGAACCAAAGGGTGGAAGGCTTGGGTAGAATGAACACCTATGTTCACGATCTAGTCTCTGGTGTGGCCAGAAGTATGAGGTGTTGCCACACCTCATTTATTTTTCTTTTTTGGTACTGGGGATTGAACTCACGTCCCTGAGCTTCTGAGGCAGGTGAAATCCCCGGCCCACTCATTTATTTTTATTCTCATGATGACACACTGAGCAGGCTTGAAGTATGCACAGTCAGACTAATCTAGAGACAAAGGAAACTGATCTCTCAGGCCTTCCCAAATCTAAAATTTGACTTATTATTATTATTCTAAAACAAAAGTGCTATTTATACAATTTCTCTTCAGTACACACCTTCACAGTTCTACTCTGTATTGCTTAGAAAATTACAGCTGCACATTGGTGTTTAATTTGCTGTCTTACATTATCTTCTTTCCTAACTTTCTAACTTCCATCTTTTATCACTTACTGCTCACATAGCTGTTGGTACATAATAAACTTTGACTAAATAGGTTTTAATTTCATAATATTTCTAAGCTCCCTATTTGCTTTAAATTACATTGCTTCTATCATCCTAACACATTTAATTGTGTCTGTACAATTAATACACATGTGGCTTCTTCTGGATGTCTAATTAAGATAAAGGGAGAATTTCCCCTGTCATACCACAGGGCACCTGTGCTCACACAAAGACATAGACTAGTTATCACTACCCTATTTATAGTTCTGAAACCCTGAGCTCAGAAAAATTATACTTTATTTTAACTCATTATTTTCTCATTATATCCCTCATAGGATATATGGCAAAAACATGGAGACTTAAGGGTAAAGTGCAATGATATGAATTAAACAGAAACATTAACTGTGTCCAAAAATAGTGTAGAAGCTAAAAAATCATTTCTCTTCTCAACAAAGCACAGAAAATACGTGAGGCTCAGGAGAATTAACTCTAAAAACCATAGGTAAATTATGAAAATGCACTGCTGTGGCTCTACATGTAAGTGATAAATTTCAGCTTTGGAAGACTGCTGTAATACACACAGAAATGTGATCATGAAAACATGCAAAACATTAAGATTAGAAAGCAGAGGATGTTCCTGAGAATTACCACTATATGGCACTGACAGCTCATAATCATTTTGATGTGAATGATTATTATGCATATTTAGTAGAAGATAGTATCTGAGCTTGGAAATGGCTCCCTTGTGACTTTTACTTTCATCTCTTCTTCTTCAGAGTCTCTGCTGACATCCCGCTTAGCCCCCAGCAAACCCTTCACAGGCTGCATCCGCCACTTTGTGATTGATGGGCATCCAGTGAGCTTCAATAAAGCAGCCTTGGTCAGTGGCGCGGTTAGCATCAATTCCTGCCCGGTAGCCTGAGGCAGCCTGAAGCACCCAGCATGCCACTGGAGTGGAGTTCTTCCAAGTCCTGAAAGTGGAGCTCTCTCCCACATGCCAGGGACTCGAAGCATTCATCACATTTCATCACTGTACCCCTCCTCCTCATTGGCATTCTTAACTTGGACCCACAGTGTCAGCAGTGGGGAAGGAACTTGTATCGATTCAGTCACTATGAGCTCTGCCAGTGAAACTGCCTGGCTCCAATAAAATAAGGAATTCTAAATAAACACTGGCACACATTTTTAAGTTCACTTACACGCTCAGATTCTTCTTTCAGGGGGTGAAAACTTTCAATCGATTTGAAAATATCTTTGTCCTAAACTACCTTTTTGTATTTTGAAAAGGCTTACTAATTTTCTAATTTATATATAATCTAAAATTAATGACATGTTTTTATCAGTTTTTGATACATCAGTATAGCAAGAGTATTTTAAATTTATACCAGCAGTCATCAAGGTTATTAGACTTCATAAAGATTATCAGAAAACTGCTAGTATAACTTAATCTTTTCTAACTAAGAACAAAGGAATCAAACTACTAATTCCTTAAAAGAAAGAAAATTGTACCTGGAGGGAAGTTCCTATAGGATATTATTATTATTATTATTTCTATTATTATGTGTTTATGGGAATCACCAAGATGCTTACAAGAGAAAAAGCAAAATCATAAAATTTAACTGAAAACCATGAATGTCTTTCTATTAAGATTTTCTGGAGTAGGGGTATACCTCCATGATAGAGCATTCACTGAGCATGCATAAGGCCCAAGGTTCAAACTCCAATGCCACCACAACCAAAAACAGTCATTCTCCTACATACCTGCAGCAGTACTAGTCTTATTTCTAAAATTTTATATTTTTCCTAGTATCCATATTAATTAATGCTAGAAAAAGAAAAATAAATACTGCAGATGGTAGAATATTAAAATATGGAAAATGAAATAAAAGAATTATACATGAGAAGATAATGAACTCTGAAGAAAGAATAAGAGAAAACAGGCCTTGATATCAGCAGGACAATAAAAACAAAATGAGTAACTATAGAGGGGATAGGGATAAAATATTTTGAGGAATTATCAGAGAAAATGAAACAACCTAATAATCCATTGCCTAGAAAGAGGTGTGTGTATGTTTATATGTATTTACATCCCCTTCTATCTTTCAATCTTGGGTGATAATGTTGAGACCATTAAAACAGTTGACAGCTATAAATACAAGACAGTAAGTACCAGCCACCATGAGAAGCTGAAGTTTACTATATCATTATTTTATCACAGTAATCCTGTGAGGGAGCATTGCAGCTCAGGTATTTTGTCTGCTGGGCAGACATCTCGACCTAGGAACCAGGATTCAAAGCCAGGATTCCTGTTTCTCTGGGCTGCCTGATGGTCCTTTGCTTCCTTGCCTCTGAAGACTGCCTGCCTCAGGCCGACCTCCTGAGCACTAATGCAGGAGCCACAGACCCAAATGCCCAGGACAGAGAGACTCCTGCACCGGGGAATCAAGCAGCGGTCCCTGGGGAAGACCAAGAGGGCACTTGTTGTCAGCTCATCCAGTTAGCACCATGAAAGAACTCAAGCCCAGAAGGGCCAGAGCTTCCAAAAGGTGAAGGAACTGCAAAATTGCAGTTTGAAATTGCCTGATTTTTCACCAACCACCTCCAAGGGAAAATACATGCAGACCAAACAACCTTCCAAGAGCTATGTGTGGCTTCTGGCCTAATGACTCTGAATCTAAGAGTTTGGGGCCATAACTAAAGCTTTCAAAACACACTGAATCCTCATTATGTATCCTCTATCAGATCCAAGCAATTGGAAGTGGCTCTAAAATAACCAACTACTTTTTTTATTCAAAAAATTGTCCTGCGACATCCCATAGGGCTATCTGATTCCCCTCATTCTCAGCAGGGACACAAAGCAACCTAAACCAGCCAAGTTGCAGAGCTGTCTGGACCTGCAGCAGCCCCAGGAGGCGTGCATACACTCACATGGCTGTGTTCTAACTTCTCCCATTTCCTAGGCCACCTCTTTGCAGTTAATACTGCACATTTTTATGCTTGGAATGGACTATGTCCTGAGCCACACACATCATAAAACCAACACAATGATGTTCCCAAACTCTGAATTTACCATTTATAAGAGCTGGAATGTGTTATCGGATGAGACTTCCTCCTCCCAGCTCCTAAGGAGAAAGCAGTAGGATTTTCTGTTAGGTGAGCATTGCATGAGTACACCATCTAGAGAAATAGGAGTTAAGTGCTCACAGTAATTCTGAACAACTGCTCTGTCAGTTCAGAGTCACTTCAAAATGAGCAGGGCCTTTCACAGCCCTTGTATGAAGGAGAAGCCCTATTTGGGCACATGTTGCAGCTCCCATCTTGTAGCCATAACTGACTGGACAAGAAGAACATTATTCTGTAGCAGCAGTGGTGAACCCATGGCACACAAGCCGCAGCAAGCTGTTTGTATCATTGAGAGGTCTACAAGGTGGGTGTCATTGTTCTAAAGCTTTCCAGTAAAGCAACATCCCACTACCTGGTATGAATGGATAAGAATGAACAAGTGGGTATTTTCCCTTGAACATCTGAATTGAGAAACATAAAATCAAGCACTTAGCAGTAGAAGCCAGTGCCATAAGAATATATGATGTTAAATGATTTCTACACAGATTTACAGATACATTAAAAGAAATAAAAGACAAAAATCCTGGCATTTCCATTTGGTAAACCTAGGATGGTACATCCACCTATCCTTTTTGTCCAATACTAATCATCTCAGGTCTCAGCCAAGAACTAAAGGAGGAATCTCAAAAAGACACTGGAGTGCATTTTTTCTGGTCCCTTGTTTTCTTGTATTTAACACAACAGCAAAGGGTTATCAAGAGAAACTTTCTTTCTAAGTCCATAAAACAATAAATATATCACATTTTATTCACCGAATTGTGAAGTGTGGTGCCTATCCATGCATTCTCTTTCAGGACTACTATATTATCAGTACAAAATCACAAAGCTCCCTAACACCACACACACACACACACACACACACACACACACACACGCGCTTATCTAAAGGGTCCAGAGAGGCAACTGAATTGTAAGCTACCTGAATTTTTACCTGTGTTATTCACAAATGTGCTGCAAGTGCCTAGAAGAGTGTCTGGCATGAAGATATATGCTTAATAAGTATTTATTGAATGCATTTCAGGAAAGCAGTGTTTCTGTATGGTTATTACCCATACCTCACCTCCGAAGGCACAATCATTTTGCAAAGTTCCTAGGAGTCAAAAAGAAGGAAACAGAGCATTTATTCTATACTTGGGTTTTACTGAGACCTAGAGATCTTTGACTTACCTGAGGGTGTAGGGAGAAGACTGAAGGAACAATGGCACAGCCCATCAAGACAGACAAGAAGTACTCCCTCAAGTCTCTTTTTTGTTTTGGTTTGAGACAGGGTCT
Organism: Fukomys damarensis; assembly: GCF_012274545.1. NCBI lineage: Eukaryota > Metazoa > Chordata > Mammalia > Rodentia > Bathyergidae > Fukomys > Fukomys damarensis. The sequence goes on along the minus strand of NW_022900926.1, from coordinate 60,170,537 downwards.
CACTATGTAGTTGAGACTGACTTGGAACTCACTATGTAGCCCAGGCTGGTCTCGAACTCACAGAAATCCTCCTGCCTCTGCCTCCCAAGTGCTGGTATCACAGGTGTGCACCACCATGCCCGGCTTCCCTCAAGTCTTTGACAACCTGTCAAGATATGAAATGTAGGGAGAAGTTTGGCTGCCCTGTATAAGCCCACCTACTTTATGAAACTCACAGCACCAGGGAACACCATTATCAGAAGAGACTGCTAGAGGACAAGCTGTGTGGGTAGTGAGCAGAAAAGACTGAGGGAATACAGCCTGACAAAACGCAGAACCATGGGAAAGAGAAGCACAGACAAAGGTACTGCAGAGTGACACTACCAGGCACTTGAATCTACAGCACAAGAATTTCTAAAGTACACTGATAATGGCTGCTGAGGATTGAGTCACTCACCAAGCCAGCTACAATATACCAACCTTAGAATGAGCTAAACCAACATCATCATCGACAGAATATATTTTCAAAATACTAAATGGCTAAAGACTTTTGATTAAGGAACTGATGTCAACCTGGAAAATGGCTATGAAAATACCATGCCATAGTTTTCCTGGATCTGGAATATTCCCTAACAGAAGGTTACCCAAGGAATATAAGGGAATGTGGTTGAGAAAAATGGACTTTACAGATATTTACAGAGTGGCTCATCTGACAACAGCAGGAAACACATTCTCAGTAAAGCACAAAATTTTCTCCACAATAGATAAGGTCTGTCTTAGGCTATAAAGCATGTTTAAATAGAAATTAAGTGAAACAATGTCTTTCATCCTATTTGATAACAGAAACTAAAAATTAAGACCAAAAGAAACTACAGAAATTATATAAACATATAGAGATTAAATAATATATTCACTAGGAGCTAAATGTAGACAAGGAAATGGAATTGTATTCAACTCAAAAGTCAAGTCTTTTGGAGAAGACATTATCATTGGATGATGGTGGCATCCAAGAAGAGAAAAAGGAAGACAGGTCGAGTCCTGGGGACTATTTCAAGAACAAAAAGAGAACATACAGAGGTAGGCCTAGACCTCAAAATGACTCTTAAGTCGAATCATGTAAAAAGATCCACATGAGGCTTTAAAACATTGATTATAAGTAACTTCAAGATGATTGGCTGGGACCGGAGGTGCAAGTGACAATGGGACAAACTTTTAGAGAAATGGGGTTCTACACTGCCTTGACCTCACTATCAATACATTTAACCAATAACCTGATGGAAGTGGTTCACACGCTCTGCAGATTAACCGTAACTAATTTTTGGATATACTCCCAAAATGCACAGAGGCCTATTGCTTACCCAATATAATTATTCCATGGCAGAACATTATCAAGAGATATCAAGTCAAAAGCTAGTTGCGGGGGCCAGGGATTCAGCTCAGTGACACCATACCTCCTTTGCAAGCGCAAGGTCCTGAGTTCAATTCTGGTACCAAGAAAAAAAAAAAACTAGTTGGGGGCATTTAAATGAAGATATTCAGCTAATTATCAAACCAAATATAAGCAAGAGCAGCTAAATGAAAACACACCAAGTATTTAGAATAGGCCGTGTCTTAGTCACTGTCCTCATCACTGGACACAACACCCAACACACACAGCTTAGAGCAAAGTTTATTATGGCTCACACTTTCAGTCCAGTCACTGGCTGCAAAGCAAGGTGATATGGCACAGAGGCAGAGTGGAGGAAAAGTTGTTCACATCATGGCACCCAGGAAGCAGAGTCTGAAGTAAAAAGCAGGGAAGGGGATAACATATCCTTCCAGGCCATACCCACATACCACCCGCTTTTTCTGACCAGATCCTACCTCCTAAGATCACATGTAGGTATAAAGCCTCTATGAGGTGCTATAAAAGGCTTTCAAAAGACTTGTCTGTGACTGCATGTTTCTTTGGGGGGTAACATCTACAAATAAACTATAGTAACAAGACGGCGGGAAACTTGGAACTGGGAACAAGATGGTGGGACAGGATTCTGTAGTGATCATCTTTCCTATGGAAAGTTGATTTGAGCTACTATGAACACATGAAATGTAATCTTCACAAAACCTAAAAAATCAGGTCAGAGATCCTACTTTTTACATAAGAAAAGATACATTTCAGAAAGTGGAAGAACAGATTTTCACTATTTGTGTTACTGCTTCCAAACCCATGTAGCATGATGTATAGAGAAACACCATCCCTTGGAGCAGAGGAAAGTAAGCATAGGGCTTAGCCTTTAAATACAGTACCAGACCACCACAATAAAACTTAGCACCAAGGAGATCCTCTTGGTACATGAGGCTTTCCCACAACTCCAGCAGGATGAGCTCCTATTCTGGCCAACATCAACATTAGCCAACACAGTGACCTTAGGTCCTAAGGAAACCTCAGCAGTAGGTTAGGCTATCAGGACCACACACTTGGAATTGGATGGCCAGGCAGCTATGGTCTTTGCCTGCGACCAACCACTGCATTAAACCTTGGCAGCCAAAAGCTTCTGCTGTAAAGAGTTGTGGGCTTAAGGTACCCTCTAACACTGCAATGGAGAAAGTATTCACAGGCCCAGGGACAATTTACACTGAAACTATGGACAGGCTTATTTCTGTAGGAAACTCCTAAACACAGTAGGCTAGGAAGACTGGATTGAGTACCTATGTCAATGTGTAGACATCAACTCATGGCCACAAAAGTCAGGAACGATCAGTAGAATATGATGTTATCAAATGGACAGAATAAGGTATCAATGATGAATTATAAAGACACAGAGATAGTATAATAGCCTGACACAGAATTCTAATTAGCTGTTGTAACAAAGCTCAGTGAATATCAAGGAAATATAGAGTCTTTGTAAATAGAGAAGGGTGGAAGAGGTGAAGGGAGGGCAGGGGTATAGGGAAAAAAATAAGAACCAACATACATCATGTAAAGGTACAAGATCCCAATGATGAATGTAACTGTACTGCATACCTAAAATGTACTGATAAATTCAATGAAAAAAAAAGAAATTAGAGAGAAATAATTCAGAAATTCATCAGAGAAATTTAACAGAAGGATTGAAATGATTTAAAATCAAGTACACTAGGTCCTGGCCAACTAATAGCCATGGTGGATTTAAGCGTCATCTTCAATTGCTGAGCAAGATGATCTCTAAGGCATTTTCTAGTCAAGAAATATTATTGTGACCCATCTATCAGATATAGCAGATGGCTGATCCCCATATGTTTTACTGACTCTCTGTCTTCTTGACTTAAATAACAATTCTTGTTATCATCCAACAGTGCCACCACTTTTATTTGTTTACCAGATCATGAGATGATTCTGGCCCATTACCCTTGACCTAGTCAACCTCCATCACACTTAATGATGCTATTTAGGAGGAATTTCCCTGCTGCTTGGTGCAGGTGGCTTTTGCATTGTTGCATAGACAGTGATGGGAACATCAGTTATTGTCAGGCAATGATTTGCAGGGCATCTTCGGAGCTGCCTGAATGAAGGAGCAAATGACATGTGGTTAAGATACTAAAATGGAAATCTTTTTTAAACACCAGAGTTTGAGTACATATTTAGGTTTTTAAAAATCATTTGTAGTCTTTCAATGACATAAAATAACATAACACAGAGGTGCTTGTTAGGTAGACATTTTAGACATATGTAAGAAATTATGGCAATGGCCATTGCCATAATTTAATTACATTAAATTCATAAATATAAAAATATTCTTCTAAATGTTCATTTTGTAAAGTATGTGGTAATTGGTAAATGGCAATAAAACTCATAGTTATGACCAGAAGTGATAATTCATTTGTATATGCACCTTTAAAAATCATTTCATTGGAGTGATTTGAAAACCAGAGTATCTCTACAAAAAAAAAAAAAGCACTTTTTTTTTTTTTGAGACAGGGTCTCACTATGTAGTTGAGACTGACCTGGAACTCACTATGTAGCCCAGGCTGGTCTCGAACTCACAGCAATCCTCCTGCCTCAGCCTCCCGAGTGCTGGGATTATAGGCATGTGCCACCACACCCAGCCTGTACCATTTTAAATAAATTCAAATGCAGATGGATTATCAGATTTGAAACAACTGTTAAATGACATCTAGTCCAAAACTTCTTTCTGAATTACCTGTCCAACATTCTTATCAAATACTCACACAGGTTTGAATGTCTCTAACAAGAAGGAGCTCATTACTTTCCAAACTAGCATATGTCATCCTGGAATAACTTTAATTGTTAAAGTATCTACCTTATTAAGATTAAATCTGTCTCCCAAAAATTTCTAAGGTGTAAGATATAATAATACAGTATTTACAATTTTGCTACAGCAAACAGAAGAAAAATGGAACAAATGCCATTTGTTATAGTTTTCTTCAATTTTGCAATACTGATTTCATTCATGGAATCTTCATACCGTTTTTGCTCTCTTTCTGCCATAGGTTTGCTCAAAGACACTACATATGAGTTCCAACTCGTTCTCCTTCCTGCAGCCTTATACCTACAGCAGCACAGAGCCCTGCACATACTAGCACTGGGCGTTTGTTTACTTGAGAGCCATGTCTAACTTGGAAACTACTAACAAAACAGGACAGCTAAAACTTTACTGAATAGAACTGGTACATCAACAAGACTCACAAATAGTAAATACAGACTCATATAAATTTTACATAATCCTGAGCTCTGTTAATACTAGTTTAATAGCAGCAATGTCTGCATTCCTGGACTTTTTTTTTTTTTTGCTAAGAGTCTATGTCAGTGAAATAGTGAGTGCTTGTACTGATGACAGCCAACACACGTTTCCTCAGTTATCAGATAAGAAGACTTCACCTGTTTGGTGATATCTCATTCCTGTTACAGACAGCATTGGCGTTGAGCCCAGATTCTCGCCCAACTGAAGAATCTCCTCCTTCCACTGGAAACCTCCTTGGCTGAGTTCCAAACCGTAAAACCATAATTCACTGAAAACCTACATAAGATAGAATGTGTGTGTGGGGGGGTATCTTCAAAGTTATTTGAAATTTTTAATGTTAATATTTTTAGAAGCATAAAAAATACTATGTAAGCATTTAAAAACTCTATAAAAGTGTAAAATACATTTTTTTTGTTTTTGTTTTTGTTTTTTTGAGACAGGGTCTCACTATGTAGTTGAGACTGACCTGGAACTCACTATGTAGACCGGGTTGGTGTCAAATTCACAGCGATCCTCCTGTCTCAGCCTCCCAAGTGCTGAGATCACAGGCATGCGCCACCACACCCAGCAAGTGTAAAATACTATAGTATGCAACTACCTGTTATGTTCAAATTTAAGTCTTGTAACAAAGGCATGATAGCCACCACATGCTAAAAGTAATGTGCCCTTGGGATAGCATAACTGGAAAACAGTCAACTTTAAGGGACTTCAAGTCCACTTCTGTGAAAAAAAAAAAAAAAAAGCACTGTTTGCCTTTAAATTATTTCTCATGGGTAAGCTAAAATAGTATTAACCACTTCTAGAATAATAGTGAGGATTAACTAAGATAATATGAAGGGTGATGCTTCACACATAGTAAGTGCTCAATCCATGTTACCTATTATTCAGCAAATGGTACAGAACATTAAATATATATTAGTATGTACATATTTGAAATACATATTATGGATACACACATCCACTCACTGCTTACTGCTGCCTCTGCCTAGAATTTTTCCCCTACCCATTTGCCCCCACCCTTCTCTTGCTAGGGCCAACTCATCTACTAAATCTGAATTTACATTCCAATATTTTAGAGAAACCTTTCATAAGCCTTATGACCTAAGTTTCATTGGCACCCTTTATTTCTATTCTCTAATAGTTAATGACATTCTTATTCAGGATTTCTCAAAAATGACACTACTGACATTTGGGATCAGATGATCCTGGAGAAAATAGGATGCATTGCAGATGTCCTATAGCATTCATCCAGCACATGCCAACTGCATCTCTCTCCCAGGTGCGACAATAAAAGTTCTTTCCATTATTGCCAAATCTTCTCTTGCAGAGTAAGTTTTTGTTTGAGATCCCCTTTCCATTTCTTTGTTACCACTGAATTCTTAGTATATAGTAGAGTTTTCAGGCACACAGTGGACATTTAGTAACTTATCTTCAATGAATTTGTATATCTTCAACATTAGCCCACAAAGGTTAAGAAAAATGAAAAGTATCTTAAAACTGTTCCTATGCCTAGCACAGTATTCTATGCCTACTAAATAAATATTTATTGGTGATAACGAACTAAATTCTTAAGGTTTTGGTTACGTAATGATTTTTATAGTTGGGGTGTTAATTTTCAAGAAAAAGTGTTCTGCTCATTGATGACTTCATAAAACCACGGTAAACTGTATGGATTACTATAATTATCTTCTGCTGTAGGGACTATTAGCTAACTTTATCAAGGAAGCACAGACTTACCAAAATAGGCTGAGTCTGATTCCTGTAGAGGTGAATAAATAAATTGCTTCTACTGACCTTGCATAGAAAGCTGGAATTGCCAAAGGAATGATGATCAAATGTTCCAGTGACACCCAGAAATTATGACATCAGAAGATTCTTTTACATGGTTTCCTGCCTGCTAAAAGAATCAAATGTCTCAATTTATGAATCCAGCAACAAGCTGAAATTTGGATGAGAATCAAGTACTATAAAAATGTTTTGTTTTATTATTATTGACACTGCCTTCTATCTATGGCCACACCACCTAGTATGCGCCTGATGTTGTCTGATCTCAGGAGGCTAAGCAGGGTCAGGCCCAGTTAATACTTGGATGGGAGACACTGCCTTATTGTCCAACAATAAACATATGAACCTCTGAATGAAGATCTACAGTCTAATCAATCTACACAGAATTGCACGTGTCACTTTTCTGACTTTATACCCATCCTTATTCTCTTTATCTCCCAGACCTTCCCCTAATAATCCCAATTATTCGAGCCTATCTACTACATCCTTATCTCACTCCAATACCCTAAAACACATACCAAGTTTTCTTATACCTATATCTACATGGGATTCTTCACACCCTGGACTCTCTTTCTCCTATTGCCTTGATACCTCTTCTTTCCTGTTTCCTTAAAACCTTAAAATTTCCATAAGGCAGGAATAATCGCAGCTGAAAGAAGAAGAATATATACCACACTGTCTCTGTTATCCTGAGCGTCTTCTCCATTCATGCCATCTTTGCATTTCTGTGGACTGCTCTCCCTTTTCCAACCAGTTCTTGTCTTCTGTATCAAGCTCACCTCACAGAATGTCTGTCCTACTCAGTAGTGCTTAAGTATAACCCTTAAGACGACAAATGAACATTACTCTTCATTTGACCAATGTTATGGTTCATATGTAGATGTCCCCCCAAAGCCTCATGTGCTTATAAACCAGGCGATTCAGAACTGGCTGGAATGTGACACTGAGGTTAAGGATGTATGGTATTAAATCAGTCCACTGAATGAAATTAGCATAGTTCTGGGTGTGAATAATGGGAAGGTCCACCCTGAAGGTGGATGGCACCACTCAAAAAAAGGCTTAGAGCCTGGATGAAATAAAAGGGTAAAGGGAACTTGCTTCACTGCTACTTCACCTACTGCTTGCTGCTTCCTTCCTGCTCTGTTATGGGTTCTTTCTCCTCTGTGATGCCCCTCTTCCATGCCACCCTTCCTTGCAGCCAGGCAATTATGAACTGAAACCTCTACAACTGTGAGCCAAATTTAAACCTTTCCTCCTTTAACTTGTGAGTGTCAAGTATTTTGTCTCAGCAAGGAGAAGAATAACTAAGCCAACGAATTTTTCAGTTTTAACAGCTATTAACTAATTCCTACATGCTCGGAAATATTTTTAATGATCAAAATCTTTTATTACTACCTACATACTATGCTGCATTCCTACTGTTGTGTTTCATGGCTTATGTGGTAGAAAATGGGCATTTTACAAGAGAATTAAATTTATGTTAGATAAAATTTTACCTCTACCTTCTTTTGCTTACTAAGGTGCTATCTTTGAAAAAGTTGATCACCACACTACCTTACAGAAATCTATGATCAACTTACTATGTCACAGAGAAAGTAAAATAATTGCTAGCCATTGTTAGCTACTTCATCATTAGAACCTAAACATCTGCTCCTTCAAATGGCAACTTTTTTAATATTACATTTGGGTGGGGTACCGGGGATTGAATTTGTGTCCCTGCGCTTGCAAGGCAAGTCACCGAACCGCTGAGCTAAATCCCTGGCCCTTTAATATTACATTTTAAAAGGAGGTGGCAGTGGGAAAACGATGAGTCTTTGCATAAGAATTTGATGTGATGTTGACGCCATGGTAGTCTCTGAAATTCTGAGCAAGTCTCTAAGAGTTTATATGGAAAACTACAAAGTAAAATATGTTGCAGTCAGATAGTCTTTAATTCATCTAACTTTGCACTATTTTTAACTAGTTCATTTGGCATAAATTCTGCCAAGTCTCTCATATGGGTAATATAATGAGAACAAACAGTGGTCTTAATGATGAAACTTCACGGTAACAGAGTAATATATCAGAAGACAAAATGAACTTGACTCTACAGCAGAACAATAAAAAGCAATGGATAAAATAAACAGAAATAGTGTATTTAAAAGCTGATGAAATCTCTACTCATTATTAAAAGCACAAAAATAATCTTTTAATCCTAAGGATGCAAATTCATGAGATACAGAAAAGAAGTAATGTTTGAACTCATCATATCCTAAAAAAGCAGACCCATTTATTAAAGAAATTATTTTCTAAGAATCCACCATGAACCATATGTAAGTGTTAAAAGACTGAATAAATATAAGTACAGTTCCACCTCTGGTGGAGTTTATAGGTTAGGGCTGAATATATTCTATATTAGAATATCAAATCTAAATGTAAGGATGAGTAAGCATTAACTTGATTAAAATTAGTGGGAGGCAAAAAATGAGATGGGGATGAGACAAACAGAAACAGTATGTACAAGAATGTCAAGTGCTAGTAGACAGAACAATGCAATATCCGAATGCTAGCATAAACACTGTGTAGAAAATAAAAAGAAATACAGTCTAAGATATAAGCACAGGCCAAACCATGAAGGAGCATGAACCTAAGATTAACATTTTAGGCGTTATGAGCAAGAGATCCTGCCAACAAAAGACTTTACTATCTCAGGATATACAATTAGGTTTCATTGATTTTTCTGTTACTTTTCTGACTTCTGTATGCAGTATTTGATCACTCCAATCTTTAATATTTCCTTTCCTCTACTTACCTCAGTTTTAATTTTTTTTTCTAGTTTTGTTCTTCATTTGTTTTTCTTTGTGATACTGAGAATCAAATCCAGGACCTCACATTATAGGCAGAAATTCTACCACTAATCTGTACCTCTAGCTATTTTCAACTGTCTTAAGGTGGAAATTTATAGACTTGAGACTTTTTCCTTTTATAATAATTGAATTCTGTAAATTTGCATCAAAGCAATACTTTACCTGACTTCCACAAATTTTGAAATTTTGTACTTTAATTTCTTTCAAATTTCTCTTTTTAAAAATAGAAATGTATACACAAATATTTTACACTTGATCTTAGCTAAAAGGCCGAGAAGCAATACAAAAAATAATTTAAATTTTTTCCTTTTGCTTGCTTCCCTGGACTTAAAAATTAGTTATATTGTTTAATCTTTAAATATTTGGAAATATTTCATTTCTGTTACTTATTTCTAATTCATTCTATTTCTGTCAGAGAACTTTCTTTGTAGGCTCTGAATCATTTTAGTTTGATTGAGACTTGTTTTTATGGCTAGGATGTAGATTACCATAGCAAATGTTCTATGTACACTGGAAAAGGATGTGTCTCAAGAAATAAAAGCAGCAAGTAAATATATGAAAAAATGTTCCACATCACAGGTCATTCGAGAGATGCAGATGAAAACAACACTGAAATTTCACCTCACCCCACAAAGAATGGCTGCTATCAAGAAATCACACAATAACAAATGTTGGCATGGTTGTGGGAAGAAAGGAACCCTTCTCCATTGTTGGTGGGAGTACAGACTGGTGCAACCACTATGGAAGTCAATATGGAGATACCTCAAAGAGCTGGGTGGGATTAGAGGTTCCATTTGACCCAGCCATCCCTCTGCTGGGTATCTATCCAAAAGAAGTGAAAGAATCATACCACAGTGATATATGCGCACCCATGTTTATAGTGGCACAGTTTGTAATAGCTAAAACTTGGAAACAGCCCGTCTGCCCATCAACTGGAAACTGGATAAAGAAGATGTGGTTTTTCTCTAAAATGGAATGCTCAGCCATAAAGAATGAGAAAATAGATTCATTCATAGTCAAATGGGTACATTTTGAGGATATACTTCTAAGCGAAATAAATAAGGCACACATATGCAAATACCGAATAGTATCTCTGGTGTGAAAAACTATAATAGTACTCAAGATCCTAATGGGACACTTAGCAAATAGGAAGAAAAGGACCAAAGGTGTAGGGACAGTGAGAAGGATAGGGAAGGGGGAATAAGGGAAAAGGAAAAAAAATATGAGAAAATGTAAAAGTGGAATTAAAGCGTTTGAACGGGGGAGGGGAGGGGAGGGTGAAGGGAGGGTGGGGACAAGAGGAAAAAATGAGAACCAAGACCTGGCATGTACAGGTACAAGATCCCAGTAATGAATGTAACTATACTGTCTACCTAGAATGCACCAATAAATTAAATTAAAAAAAAAAAGGATGTGTCTCTTCCTATTGTGAGGTATGTTTTATATAGATAATCAGCTGGTTGACAATTCAATTTTTCTATATTCTTATTTTCTTTATACTTGTCCATTATTGAAATAGGGGGTATTGAAATCACCAACTATAACTGTTAATTTTTCTTATTCTGCAAGTTTTTGCTTTATCTACCCTGAAGTTTTTATTACATTCACATTTAATATTTTATATACTCTTGATGAATTCAGACCTTTATCATGAAGTATCTTTCTCCCTGACAATTCTGATCTGAATTTTTACTATTGCTTAATGTTAAAATGGCATCTCTTTTCTTATTCTCTTCATTAGACCTACTGTATCTGTTTTTTGTATTCAAAGTAAGTTCTTATAAACAACATACAGTTAAGTCTTGCTTATTTTATCCACTCTGATGATCTTTGTCATTTAAATTGTGGTGTCTCAATTATTTAAACAATGTGGCAAGTTTGGATTTAAATTTGCAATCTTTTTATTTGAATTATATAATCCTGTTTTGTTCCCTTTTTTGTTACTCTGTTCTTTGGGACTGACTGAGCATACTTTAATTATTTTAAACCCATGTGTGGTTTACTTCTGTATATCCTTGTGCTTCATTTTTAGTTTATGATTTACATGCGGTGGTGGTAAACCTATGAGATGTGTGCAGCAGTGGGTTATTATCATGAAAAGCTCTAAAGAATTTGCTATCAATGGCATATATATATTTTAAAGTTTTTATACTCTGCTTTCAATAACATTATACTACCTCACACGTACTAAAAGAACCAGAGCATATCCCATGGTCCCTCTCTTGCCATTTATTAATGTCATATATTTCACTTCTACCTATACTAAGTATTCTATCATGTATTAGTTTTTCTAAAAGAAATTATCTTCTAAGAGATTTTTAAAAGAAGCATTTTATATTTACCTACATATTTGTTTCTAATATTCACTATTCCCTTGAGTAGACCCAGGTTTTCATCCAACATCATTTCCTTTTTGCCTGAGGATTTTCATTAAATAGTGTTGATCGTCATCTTTTGTATTGCTTTCTTTCACTTTCATTTTTTAATGTCATTTCAGCATAGAAAACTAAGTCAAAACTTTTATTTGTTTTGGTTTTTTAAAGTACTTTCCAAATTTTGCTCCATTATATCCTGGCTCATAACTGTTTCCAATGAGAAGTCTGCGGTTACTCTTATCTTTTCCCCATATGTTGTGTGGCTTTTCTCTCTGGCTGCTTTTAAGATTTGTTCTTGGGTCAGGGATTTAGCTCAGTGGTTTGGTGGCCTGCCTTGCAAGTGCAAAGACCTGAGTTAAATACCTGGTACAAAAAAAAAAAAAAGATTTGTTCTTTATCTTTCATATTAAACAATTGCATCAGAATGTGCTTGGTATAGCTTTCTTCTCTCTCACTTTTTTTTTTTTTTTGTACTGGGGATCAAACTTGGGTCCTTGTGCTCGTAAGGCAGGCAGAGGAACAACTGAGCTAAAACCCCAAGCCCATCTTCTTGTTCTTTTATTAAATATTCACTGAGCTTCTTGAATCTGTGGGTCATAATGTTTATTACATGTGTTGATTTTTCAAGCACTGCTTCTTCAAGTACTTTTTGTTCCCTCCTTAAACTCCAACTGTATATAGTATTAAGCTGTTTGCAGTTTTCCCACTGCTCATTGATCCTTCTTTAAAAAAATTTTTGTTCTCCACTTTTAGTTTCTATTCCCATCTTTAAGGTAATCACTCTTTCTTTTGTTGTTTTTTTGGGGTTTTTTTTTTTTTTGCATTGACCTTAATTAAATATTTTTCAACTTAGAAACTGCACTTCTAATCTCTAGAAGTCCCATTTGGATCTTTTTAAGAACTCCTTTGCCTCTTTTTAATACAATTATGCTTCATTCTGAGGCCTTGAGCATGCAGTATAAGTGATTTTAGTGTTCCCTTTCATTTGTGTCATCTCGGTCTGTTTTTCAATGATTGATTTTTTAAAAAATATTTATTTGAATGGCAACCATTGTGAATTTTACATTGTTAAATAATTTTTAGCCCTCTAAATAATTGAGTTTTGGTCTGGGTCACAAGTTATTTACAAACAGATTAGTTTTTTAAAGCTTGATTTTGTTTTCCTAGGGTAAACAACAGCCTTTCTGGCTTTTTTTCTGGATCCTTTGTCTCTACTATGGAAAAAACAGCTTTCTGAGCGTAATGATCCATGGATGATAAGGGATCTTCACTGATGATAATGGGACTATGAATTAAATCCAGCTTGGTGTGAACCTGGACATTGTTTTACCTGCTTTTTCTTATTTCTCTCCTTAATTTAAAGTAGTTGTCCTACATGTATGCATTGATCAATATCTATGAGGAACCACCTGATGATCTCCAGAACTTTTTATATATTCTCTCCTCTCTGGCATTCTGCCTTGCTAATTCTGGCTACACTGGTCCCGCAGAGTTCTCAGTCTCCTCAATTTAGGGTGTTCACTGTGCTAGGTTTAAGCTCTACCCATTAAAAAGGCTCTAAGTCTAGCCCACACTCATGGAGCAGGGACCACAGGAGAGCAGGAGACAGGGATAGTTGAGTGTCTAAACACAGATGGCATATTTTGACTTATTGTCTGAGTATGCCTATGCAGTACTTACAAATTTTCATTAAATATTTCTGGCTTTCTGTCTTGCAGAACTCAAGTTCCTATCCCCTTTATGATTATTTGGAGCCATATACTTAGTTTTGGCCAGTAAGGTAAGAATGTTCATTAACTGCCAGAGCAAGAATTTCTAGAGCTCTCTTTTCCTATGCCAAAAACCAGAAATGTATTTCACACCACATACAAGACTCATCTCCAAATGAATGAATTAGTTAAACTATAAAACCACTAGAAGAAAACATAGGGGGTAATCTCCCTAACTTTTGTCTGAACAGAGATTGCTTAGACAGGACTCCAAAAGTACAAAATAACAAAATCATACGTGGAATTGCATCAAACTAAAAAGCTCACACACAGCAAAGGAATCCTTTAGGAGAGCGAAGAGATCACCCACAGATTGCAACAAAATACTTTCAAACCACACACGAGGCTAATATCAAAATATACAAAGAATTTAAAAAGAAAACTAATCCAATTTAAATATAGGCAAGATGTCTCAGTAACATTTCTCCATAAAGGCAAAAAAATGTCTGAAAATACTGAAAAAATGATCACTATCACTCATCATTAGGTAAATGTATATATCAGACCTGTTAAGATGGCTACTACCAAAAAGAGAAAAAGAAAGAATGTACAGAAAAGGCAACCCTTGTACACTGCTGTTGGGAATATAAAACCACTGTGGTTAACAGTCATCCGTGTTTCAGCATATCCACAATGTATATGTTACCAACCTGGTAGGTACTCAGTAGCTGTCAGTTATGACTGGTGAGATCATATAGTACTTGTGTTCAAGTAACCCTTATTGTACTTATAATGGTCCCAAAGTACATGAGCAATCATATGACAATTTTATTATACTATTTTGTTATAAGTGTTCTATCTTATTACTGTTTTTAATGCCTAATATACAAATAAAATTTTATTGTAGAAATTTATACAAAGGAAACAATACAGTATGAACAGAGCCTGGAAGTATCTAGTTTCTTGTATCTTTGGGGACTTGGAATGTATGCCACACAAATAAGGAGCAACTACAGGATATCCAAATAAATTAAAATAAGTATGCTAAAATAACTAAGTTAAAGATGCAACCTAAGTATCTACTAATAGATGAACAGGTAAAGAAAATATAGTGTACATGTGCAATGGACTCTTTTCAGTCTTAAAAAAGAACAAAAACCTGGGCTGGGGATGGGGCTTCATGGTGGAACACTTGCCTAACATGTGAAAGGCCCAGCACTAAAAAAAAGAAAAAAAGGACAAAGCAAAAGATCCTGTCATTTGCCAAAACATGGATGAGAATAAAAGGACATTGCAGTGAATGAGGTAAGCCAGGCACAAAGACTACTGTGTGGTCTCATAAATATATGTGGAATCTAAAAAATATTAAAGTCATAAAGATACAGAATAAAATGGTGATCACTAGATTGAAAGGAGTGTGGATGGATAAAGATAGAGATTAGAGATTTTCAAAGGGTACAAACTTTTAGTAGATAAGAGGAATCAATTCTAGAGGTCTATTGCGTACCAAGGTAATTAAAATGTATTACATATTTCAAACTTGCTAAGAGTTAAATCTTTTCACCATAAAAAAGAAGAAGCAAGTATGGTAATTTTCTAATTTTAACTATGCCATAATCTAAACATATATAAAAATATCAATTGTATACTATAAATTTATTATAAAATAATTTAAAATCATTTAAATAAGTGTCATGGCTTATATCTAGATGTCTACCCAAAGCTTTGTGCGGTCATAGGTGGGGCTTTTTAGAGGTGGCTGAATCTATTGTGTGATGCTGGGATCAAGGATGTAACGCTAGGACTGATTCACAGTGTGATGCTAGGATTAAGGGTGTCTCAACCTGGGTAAGAGTGCTAACCACCTTAAGGATAGGTAGCCTGGAGAGGATATAAGGGACAGGAAGAGTGTTGTTACTTATTGCTTGCTGCCTTCTGCTGTGTGGCCCTCTGTCCACCATGAACTGCTTCTCATGTGATGCCCCTCCGCCATGCCATTCTACCTTGGTATGGACTGAAACCTCTATAAACATGAGCTATACTAAACCTATCCTCTCTTAATTTGGGATGTCAGGAATTTGTCTCAGCAACAAGAAAAGTAACTAAGACCATAAATAAATAATGAAATGATATAAAACAAACCAGAAATGGACTGAATAATGGTATCCAGGGTTCCATGGTACCAGACAGAGAATGCTGCTTCCCAATGAACATATTTTGAGCAAAAAATAAACATTTGCTGTTTTACAGCACCAAAATTTTAGTGTTATATCACAGTATAACAAACTTTATCCTAATTTTTACAGGCTTAGATTTAAGTTGTGCAAAAGAAAACCTAAAATATAAATCACTGCCTTAATAGTCAAGCAGCTGACAAGGAAACATTGAAAGCTAAAAGAATAGGAATCTACATAATTCAGTGACAATTATTGGAAATTAAAGCTTTGGGAACTGCATTGACCTAAACAGCAATGATTTATCTAATAAATTTCAATGCTAGGTAAAGATGTTGCAAAATAGGATGTTAATAGCATGTTAATTGCTGACTGTCAAGTTATATAAGATGAGCAGTGTACAGGCAAGAAATAGGGTGTCAGCAAGAATATAAAATGAAGAGGGCCCATAAATTCAAACTGTACTTCAATAACAACTTGGAAAACTATAGAATAATGTTCTTGGAATACACTGTATTCCCTCAACACTTTGCAGCCTTTTTAATGTATTCCAATATTGAATGTTTCATAGATAAATCTAATGCAGCCTTATTGTTTTTTCTCCATCCCACTCCCTTTCTTGTTTCTTGCCAGAGACCTAAAGAACTCATTATACGGCAAACTAAGTGACTTAATGAGGACCTAATACATGCTATTTGTTGTTCTATAGAAAATTTCCCATGGAATATGATGCATCCTTTTAAGTAATAGATGTTTTTCATTAGTTTTGTATCAGTAAGTACATTTTTTTCTATTTGCTGTATTCTGTTTCAGGAGTACATATTAATCTTTCCTTAAGCCACTTTCCCTCCCCCATATATACTGTCTTCTAATAGTTTTAATATCTTTATCTTTTCCCTCAGCATTCTCTGTGATTATTTTAAGCTTTTCCTCTATATATTATTTTATTTTCACTTTTTTACTCTTTACTCTTCTTCACATTTTTCAAAAATTATTCATTATTCATTTAAGGTGGGTTTATTTACTTTAGTTAATTACCTTAGTTTTCATCTCACTTTTATTTCACGGTCATCAAATATTTATTTACTATCTACTATATACCAGGCAAGACTCTAAGTATTAGAGATACAGGTGTGGACAAAACAGGCCAGACTCAGCTGTCATAGAACCTATTTCTCAATATATTACTTCAACATCTTGTTTTTAAATTCCTTTACCATATTCACATTCTTATTGTACCATACTTATACTAAGTTCTTTTATAACACAAACCACATAGAAATTTTCTTTTCTACCCCCTTAGGTTAGTTTTTATTGCAGTTCATATATTTATCTTTTATATTATTTCCCTTCCTTATATAATAGTAGTCTGAATGTTTCTTGATGACTTTTGTCTCCTCCTATTTATGTGAAATTCTGTCCAGTCTATTTTGTTTAGTCAGCTGTTACTCCAATATTATTCTACTTTCCAAATCAAAGTGGCTTCAGGCAAAAATATTTTTCTTGCTTGTAAAACTGGCGACAGTCTGTTGTTTGGCTGTTCCCATTTTGGAGACCTGAATTTATGTATACTGAGGTCCTGGCGTGGCTGGTATGGTAGATTCGTTATGGTAGATTCTACCTTCTTGACTCAAGCAAATCCACTGATTGAATCCAGACTGCAATTACTGATGAGACTTCTTAGAACTTTCTTAATTCAACTTCATTTCAATGTATGACTTCTGGAGAATTCTGACTGGGTCTACAATAGAGGTACATCTCTGCCAAGGCCAGAATTCCAGATGAACTGGTACCATAATTCACTGATATTGACTTGTATCACTACCTGCAAACGTGTCAAAGTTCTGCAAATTTTGGAAGCCCATTACTTTGGGACTTCAGTGTTAAAACATGAAGTGTCTGACGGCATGAACTTTTACTACTGACTTCATATTTACCAAAAAGGAAAAAAAAAAAGATAAAATCCAGCTACTGCAAAAAGCCTTAATTCAAAGCTGTTAATCACAAGAAATATAAATACCTTATTGAAAAACATCCAAATAAAAATATAGGAAATCCTCAAGAACATAAACAATCTATTGAAATATTAAACTTAGCAAGTGTCAGGGAATTGTAAGAACAACTGTGTATTATTTGTCTTGGTGAAGGAATAAGGTGTTTCAATCAATCAAGTATTACGGCTCCTGTTACCACACATAAATAGCACATATTATGCATATATAATGTAATGTTTTATCAAGTGGAGAAAGCTTCTTAGAGTTTTGTAGTTTCCCAGAATTTAAGGAGAGGGGATATTAATATCATTAAAGTAATGCTTTAATTCTTAAGTGAAATCTGAACTAATTTGTTCAATGAAAATTTATGCTTTTTAACGTTTCACAATTTTAAGTTGATAATTTTAAGATATGCCTACTCTTCAAGCTGTTTTTTCCCTATTCTAAATATTGCATGCACATTAAATGCTTAGTTTTAATCCAATCTCCTCCTTCAGATTTATATTCACTTGGCCAGATCCTTGTCCACTGAGTCCTACTGCACTTAGTGCACCTCCACACGATACTGCAGTCATAATTCTCTCCTGCATGTCTTCTATTAGATTGCATCCTCTCGGGGCCTAAACGTTAATGTTGCGCACACATCGAGTCCCGCAAACAAGCAGGTCCCTGAATTGAGCTTTGCCGTTTGTGTCCAAGTGTGCCTAGATTCGGGTGTGCCCTCCTGTGTCTATCTTGTCTGGGTTTCTTTGAAACCCACATTGGGCAATCCACATTGCCGGTTTTCTGTGGAAACAAAGGAGCCGGGCGTGGCGACTCGCGTCAGTAATCCCAGCATTCGGGAGGCTGAAGCAGGGCTCCGTCGCGACCCTGAAGTAGCGACCACAGGAATCTGAGTAAGAAACGTGACCCACCGCCCGAGGTAAGACTACAAGAACACTCCCTCGCTGCCCACGAACAGTTTAAAGACACGGATTTAAAAGACCTCGGCAAAGTCCAGTTACCAGTTACCCTGCCATCTGGAACTGCCGCAGCTCTAAGATGTTGACAAAGCAGCAAGGGTCCGGGGACGGAAGACTCGGTCGCTATAGTAACGGCCAAAAGCAACAGCACTTGCGCCGCGGCGCACAGGAAAAGGTTTAACGTCGGCAGCAATTTGCGGCAGCGCAGTGACTTACGGCCACCCCGTCGTAGAGCGAAGCCGCGTGCGAGTGAAAGGGCGGGTGCGGAGGCGCCCGGGTGTAAGGGGCCCCTGGCGGTATGACCCAGTCGGTGGTGGTGCAGGGTGAGCGCCGGGGCCGGGGACCCGCGTGCCGTCAGCCCCGCGGTCCGATTTCTACCTAACGTTCATTCTCTCTTAACCCCCGGTCGCAGTCGGTCAGTGCGGAAACCAGATCGGCTGCTGCTTCTGGGACCTAGCGCTGCGGGAGCACGCCACGGTGAACCAGGTACGCGCCCGCACGGGGCTCCGCCCCGCCTCCGGGTAGGACAGCTGGGCTCTGACTTCCCGGGCTTGGCTTGGCTGAGCAGCAAGACTTCTGCGAAGGACCCAGCGGGCTAGCTTCGTGTGCGACTGCAAAGCACTGGCCACAGACTTAGTGTTTTTCTGGATTCTGAGGTTTTTATTGGTGTTCTGGAGAAAAGCAGATGGTATATGTCAAAGCTCCTTGTGAGATAGATAACACGTGTAGTTATTATCCTTAATTTAACCAGTCAGCTTTTACAATCACCAGGAATTCAGAGAAAACTCATTTGATACACCTTTTCTACAGTCCTATGGGAACTCTTTTCTTCTTCACTCCCTGCAGAACTTAATCTGTAGATCTCCTGTCTTTTACCCTGTTCTACAGAGATAGATATTGGAGAATCAGCCTAAGCATTTTTGTGTTATGTGCTTTTTCTTACAGTCGCACGTTAACCATTACATTACAGTAATGTGGAATTAATAAAAGGACTTTAATTGGAAAAGAATTAAAATGTAAATACAATCAACATTTGTCTTTTTTTTTTTTAAGAAAGGAATTTATGATGAGGCGATCAGCAGCTTCTTTAGGAATGTAGATACCAGGTAAGATGGGGCTGAAGTCTGGCACAGCACAATAATACTTTATTTTCATGTCAGCAAATTGGGAGACAAGTATTTAATGGACAATAAAAGTAGTTGATAGCTGTGAAGTTGTGTAGCATTTTTGTTTTCCTTATTGATAACATTCTGATATCAGGAATGTTTTCATATTCTGTAGAACAGAACCATAGGTTTCTTTTTCAGATCATATTAAGGAACATAAAAACTTCATAACCTTGAAATAAACTTACTAAAGAGAAGCTCAATTTTTCTCCAAAGATGTTAATGCACCAGTAATGACTAATTTTTGAAAAAATTACTGAATTTCTCTGGTAATGTGATCAAGAATACTTCCTGTAAGTACAGAATGTTCCAGGAAAAAAGAAATGTGTGTACTGTATACAACAAAGATTACTTTTGTGCAATAAATGATACACTTTATCTTAGATCTTTCACCTGAAAGAATCATTTGACATTTAAGGTATGTCCAAAACCTTTTAATGTTCAGTCTTTTAAGTTTATATGCTTTCAGAGTGCTTCTTAGAACCAAGTATGGCTGACTTGCACTGAAGATGGCGCCCACTGCCAAGCTTTAATGCAGAAGAAACTCTAATGGTGTTTCGAATTGGCTGACTGGGTATATGAGCTGTTATTTTCTAGGGAATACTGCTTGGTCTTCATTGGTTACAGCCTAGTGCTCAAGGTTGGAAACTCAAAAGTCTGGCTGTTTGCACCTTGAGAATGCAGGGCAGTCAGATTAACCAAACTCAAAGAAATTGGAGATTTAATGAGGAAAGTCATCGTAAGAATTATAACTCAAAAGTACTCCATCCTCATTTTACATTATAGGCACATTTTCTTTTTGTATGAAATCTAACAAAGCTACATAATAATTGATGGTTGCTTAGTAACAATGGAATAACCTTGAGGGGAATTAGGTATATTAATACGACTCTCTTTATGAGATAGAGGTAGTTGTCATATAGCGCAGTTCCCTATTATTTTTGGATTGAAACATCTTCCCTAAATTCCTATGGTTGACACAAATTAGCCTGTATAATAGCTTTTTCAGGTGCTTCTGCTAAGTTCCTACTCTCACATCTTTTTTTTTTTTTTTTTTTTTTTTTTTTTTTTTTTTTTTTTTTTTTTTGAGGCAGGTTTTTACTATGTAGTTCAGGCTGATCTTGAACTCACAATAACCCTCCTGCCTCAGCCTCCCAAGTGCTGGGACTATGGGCATGTGCCACCATGCCTGGCTTGCATGCCTTCCTTTCTCAATAAGCAACTCTTTCATTGAGTGTTACATAATTGAGACTCAGCCTGAGAGTTTTTCATTTTCACATGCTCAACTATTTTGTGTAAACTGCATAAAAGAAAGATTACTTTATTTAAAAAAGGATATATGTCAGTATCTTACATCTTTTATCTGGAAGACTAATTTAACATTCAGGATATGTCCATAAACTTGTAATGTGTTGTAGGCTTTAACCTGAGAATGTTCTCAGCTTCCTGATACCAGGTTGGGAAAGGAGGGGAGAAGAGGTATGGCATTTTGCTCTTTCTTTGCACTGTCAGCACTGGCCTTTGTTCAAGAAGACCACATCTTTATGTGGTTCCTTATCAAATTATACCTTTTCAATAGCATAATAAACATTTACCCATAACAGGATTTAGCCAACCTTTTTCCATAAAGGACTGTAGAGTAAATATTTTAAGTTTGCAAACTACAAGGTCTATGTCATAGCTACTCAACTTTTTATAGCGTGAATGAAGACATCTCAGTTACTTTCCTCATTGCCGAGACAAAATACCCAACACCCAGAGAGTTAAAGGAGGAAAGGTTTTTTGTCTCACGGTTTGTAGAGGTTTCAGTCTGTAATCAGCTGGCTCCAAGACAGATTGGCGTGGCAGATGGGCATTGCAGAGGAAAAGCAGTCCATGGCAGGCTTCAGAAGGTAGCAGAAGCAGCAAGCAACAATGGGTGACCATGGCAGCCCTCTCTCTCTGCCTTCTATCTTATCCAGGACTAGCCCTGGGAGATTATGATTTTTTTCTCTCTTTTATCTTTCAGGGTAGTTGGTGATGGTAGCAGTATTTCCAAGGGGATAATTCGTTCTTTAAAAGCACGAGTAAGATATATATGCTTGGATACTTACATGTCTGTATAATTTTAGTATGACTTCTAAAGTAAAAAAATTTACTAAGCAGTGTGCAGTACAAGTAAAAGTAAGCAGATATTTGTGCCCCCCGAAATCATAGGAAAATTTCATACTTAGTGTAGAAACATTATAAATTTAGCATTTTCTCAGTGTTGAGGGGAAATAGATGTCTAGATAAATTATAACGAAAGGTGCCTTCTTAACAACAATGACTTGAAATACATACTGATTCATGTTAGTTTTCCATTTAAAGATATTGGAAAATTAATTTTCATCAAGGTTACTACCACTACACAACAGATCAGCTATTTTATAATAAAAAACAAAAAACCATGTAGTTTTTCCTGAACAAGATTTTTCAAGTCAGTAGCCATATTTGTAGTCTTAGTGTCATTCCAGCATTTCTCTTTTGTGAGTATTTCTCTGTAAAAACTTTTTCTGATTGTTCATTAGTATCTTTGACTATAACAATGTCAGTTGAAATGCTATGCGAAGGATTGAGATGCTGAGGATCAGACCTTGTATTGGTCCTGAAAACATGGACAGTAATAGCATTGTGGCACCTGAGAACCACTCCTATTTCTGTGTTCCCTGATGTCCTTAGAAAATAAAGCTTAAGGCAGAGATCATATGCTTGTAAGCTGCTAAGCTAATCATTTAGCATTTTGTATACTTCGTAACATGGAAAAAGCTAGCATCCCAGTCCAAACCTTAAGAGAGAAAAAGATACTTTGACATTTCCTGGACTTTTCCCAATTTGAGTCTTTCCTGCCAAAAGAGTGGAAGGTAGAAGAAACATTTCTGGTAAGGAATAAGTCAGCACATTTCTGTAGCCTTTGACTTTTGTCCGTGAAAGTACTCTGGCTTTCTCCTAAGAACTCTTGGTTTTAATGGGGCTGTGATCACTAAGATCCTAGACTTCCCAAGATAACTCAGTGCTTGCATACCTTCCTTGTGTCCATCATCTTTGTTAATAGGCAAAATACTTAGAATTGTAAATCCTATGTTACAATTAGAAGAAAGCTAGAAACTATTACCATGTGGCTTTGGAAGGAAATGTAAACATTAACTTCTAGAACAGTTGTAACTCTAGACTTTAGATGCTTAAGTGAACTCAGAGAAATTTAGTTAATGCCCAGTGGAAAACCAAATCAAGGACTTGACATGACTAAAGGAAGATTAAAAGAGTTACATGTTTTGTAAGGATTTCATGCTAAATGACTAGGACAGTGATGATAGTACCACCGCTCACACAGGGAGAGCCTATGTGTCAGTATTGTGTTCTGGGCATTACCACTGCTAGACAGTATGGTAATCAATAGTCCTCCACAGAGCATCCCAAATTTGTTTTGGAACACACCTAAGCTTTTTGCTTTTATAATCTTACACAGCTTTTTTGCTGCTACCACAGTTCTCTTGTGGTTGGTCAGATGTTAAAGTCAGCATTTAAAATAAAATTGTATATTGTCAGAAATAGCTTTTTTGAAATCGTTGCAATTTCCAGTAGATGTCCTTATATAGTCTGTGGTTCTAAAGTGTATTCATTTATGTATAAAATGATTGCTGTATATCAGGAGCACGGATAGAAGACATAGTTTTAGAGCCTTTGTATACACTGCTGTAATATTGTAATTGTATATCTTCCAGTAAGTAACATAAAAACAAATTCACAATATTTAAATATATATGATTTTTTTCTTGTTTGTTAAATCAAGCTTTACTGATAAAATGGAATTCAGAATATCTTACTAGAAATAACAGGTCCAGCCAATCATGATAGCAAAAATGTGGCAGTCTCCTACTTTACATAGGAAGCTGCTACTTATCAATTAGTATTTAAAGGTAAAGACTTGTAAAAGAGTTGCCAAGAATCAAGGCATTTTAGCCCCAAGATTGCTCTTCATATGATATACTATATTACCTGCAGTACTTGTGGCAACATGGAGACAACACCCCTAAAAACAGCGAAGTGCTTTACCAACCATGCCAGTCTTCTGCCTAAATATATATAAATTTACTGCTATATATATAAATTTAAATTATTATGTATAATTATTATAATTATATATAAATTTTAGTTATTAATCTGTAAATCAAACTTGACTTCCCCCTTCGATTAGACAGTAGAGCATTTTGGTGGTTAGGAGTAAAGGCTCATGTCCAGGCTGTATGAGTGTGAATCTCTACTAGCTGGGTGATCATAGCCCCATTGTTTAGTTTTCTAAACCCCAGTTCCCTCATGTGTATAATGAGGGTGGGAATACCTAGGCATAGGGTTATGTGGATTAATTGGATTACTATCTATAAAGCATTTACAATGGTGGCATATAGAAACTGCTTAACGTTAGTTACATAGTCGCAAGAACTAGAAGAGCCCATAAACCAAGCAGTTATCTGTAATGCGGAATCAGAGTTATATAATTTGCCCTAAGGTTACTTCAGAAATGTTTTTGTTTCACCTTTTTACTTAAATCTTCTATATTATACTTTTTATTCTCCTTCACTTTTTGTTTTTGTTTTGTTTTTTGCCATTGGAGGGTTTTTTTTATTCTTGTTTTGTTACCAGTGCTGAGGATTGAACCAAGGGCCTTGTCTGCCACCTCCAGCCCTCATTGTAGAACATACAGAAAGTAAAGCAAATAGAACGAACATATAATCCTACTGACTGCTTACATTTTCTATATATCCTTCCAGTATTTTTTCTTCTTATACTTAGTTTTATAAAATATGGTAAAAAACTGAGTGCTTTTTTATTTCTTATAGTAAAAGACACACTGAGTTAAAATTAAACCCCCTCAAAATACTCTCCGTATCAAGCACTTGTGTTCTGTCCCTCTTACCATCTTCTGAAATAGTTTTGGAAGTCTGTTATTCTTCAGTTTTGCTGTCATGGCTGCCTCAGTATCTTGAATCAGTTCAAAATATTTGCTTTTGTGGTCATTTTGACCTAGGAGCCAGACATTGCCCAGTGCCATATCTGGTGAATAAAGTAGATGAGAACATACTGTAATACTTAAAAGCTTACATTTCTGTAGAGTGGCAGTCAGCAGCCATATTCACCATCTTTTTGATCATACATTGTAAAAACAGTCATGAAGAACATGTAGAACTGCCTAAGAAAGTGGCAGGCATAATTGGATAACTGACACAAGGGAGAGTATTTTGAGAGGGATTAATGGCAGTGTGTTTTTACTGTTGCAAATTTTTAAAAATATAAACATTCATTTACACCTCATGTGTTTTTATTTTCTACATTGTAGTGTAGACATCTATTCTGTGCCTTTGTTTATTCATTTCAGTTACACAGTTTTGGGCTGTGCTTCATAAAGAACACTGGGATTCTTCCTAATGACCATCTGAATTAATGATGCATCTTGCATTTATTGAGAACTTTCTTCTGATTGATGTTACCTTGTTAGAAATTCAGTTGAAGGGGTTGTTGGGTCTCTTTTTTACCACCTAGCAGTTTGGAGTAGGATAAAAAGTTTAGAATCCATCTTTTAATTGGATTCTACCTTTTGAGCAGAGGGAAATTGCTTTTGAATTCTTACAGTAGATCTACATCAAGAAAGATTTTGATTGAGCTTAAAGTATAAAAAGAACAATGCATTTCATAGTTTGTAATTTTTTTTTCATTTTAAAGAATTTGAGGGAAAATATGCATTACATTTTCTCTTTCAGGCTGTCTTGGTTGACATGGAAGAAGGGGTAGTAAATGAAATTCTCCAGGGACCTCTCAGAGATGTATTTGATAGCAAGCAGCTCATCACTGATATTTCTGGCTCAGGAAATAATTGGTGAGAATGTGCTGAACATAAACATTGAATATCACCTGTAAAAATCAAGCATTCTTTCCTTTATTCTAATAAATCATACTGATAGAAATATAAGATGCAGTTTGCTGCACATTAAGCTAGGCTGCTTAGTCCTGTCTTAATTGTCTCAATAAATGGTGTTTCTACAATGCTTGGAAACTACTTGTCTTTACTTTTTCTCCTACTTCTAATTTTCTTAAAAGAATGAATCTTGAAAATTTGATTTATTGAAGTGTGTGTGTGTGTCTGTGTGTGTGTGTGTACATTTATTATATAACACTAGTTACAAAGCGTTAAGCACTAAAGTGCTTTTGTAAACTGTTTATTTACCTATATTATTCGATTGAAATTCTCCAATTGGTCAGATTTAATAGAGTTTATACAAAGATGAAATCCAGACCAGTGCTAGTGTCCAAGACTGTTTGGGCCCTTACATATGTAATAGTCTCTTCTTTTTAAGTGATGCAAGAGTACTCATAAAAATTCATATTGAGACTATTTTTTGATTTTTTTGAAAACTTGAGCTCTTTGTCATTTCTAAATCTCATATTTATTATTGTAACTATTTACTACGAGTCCCTCAGGTTGGTAATATGGAATGATGTACAATTTTATTGAAGCACAAATTTGAATGTTATATTATGGAAAACTCATTTAAGGAAAACCAGTCATTTAATAAGTGAGCGTATCTGACCACCCAACAGGCTTTTCTCTAACTGTCATGTAATTTACTGTGTAACTTCTGAGTTATACAAGACTGCATATAATGGAAAACCACTTTGATTCTGTAATTCATCGTTAGCGACACTGCAAATTGAGCCACCAAAAATATTTGCAGAGCCCCATAAATATCAGTTTTCTGCCACTAGCCATTTCATCTAACGTGTCCAGTTTTGTTCTTTTCAATCAAAATAGGCTAATTTAAAAATTTCATCTTCAATATCTTAGTAGTTGATTTCAATCTGGTTTTGCAATTCAGGGGTTTAAAAAAATTTTTTATTAATACATGATTGTAGTACATAATGATTACATCTATCATGGGAGCTTGTACATGTACATAACACATAATTCTTTTTTTGTCTCCTTCCCCTCCATAGTTCTCCCTCTTCCTTACAACTTTTATTCTCCCCATTTCCATTTTTTGTCAATTCTCATAAATCCCTTTTCCCTTCCTTCCATCCCCCTCTCCCATCTGTTGATCTTCCCTCTTCCTATCCTCTATTTTGTTCCTTATATATATTTGCAGTTTTCCATGAAAGAGAAGCCATGCTATATTTAAACTTGTGTCTGATTTATTTCAAGGTGCGTCCATTTACCTAAAAATGCCTCAGATTTATCCTTTAAATTTGCAGAGTAGTGCAGTAGCAGGGTAGTACTCCATTGGGTCTAAATACCACATCTTATTTATCCATGCATCTGTTGAGGGGCTTATAAACTGTTTTCAAGATTAGCTATTTTGAACTATGTTGCTGTAATCATGACTATGCATGTGTCAGTGTAACACAATGTCTTTAACTCTTTCAGGAAGATCTCTAGATGGGGAATAACTGGGTCAAGTGGAATTTCTAATTTTAGTGCTTTGCAGGATCTGCATACTGATCTCCATAGTGCTTGTACTAGTTTACAATGCTAACAAAAATGTAGAAGACTTCTTTTTCCCAAAGCCTCACCAGCATTTGTTATTGTTTGATTTCTTGATGGTAGCCATTCTTTCTGGAGTAAGATGGTATCTCAGAGTTGTTTTGCATTTCTACATTAGCCAACAATATTGAACATTTTTCATGTATTAGCCATCTGTACTTCTGAGAAGTATCTGTTCATTTTGACTGCCCATTTCTTTTTTGTTAGATTTGTCTTTGTTACTTTTCTCATTGCTGAGACAAAATACCTAACACCCCAAAATAAAGGAGGAAAGGTTTATTTTGGCTTACAGTTTGTAGAAGGTTCAGTCCATAGTTGGCTGTGTACAAGGAAAGGTGGCAAGGGAGAGGGGCATTGCAGGGAAGAAACAGTTCTTGCCTGGCAAAAGGTACCAACGCAGCAGCCTGCCTCTCCCTTTTGTCCCTTCCATGCTACCCATGTGCAGATGTTGCCACCCATATCCAGGGTGGGGCACCCTTAAACCCAACCTCACATACCCTAGATCCAGCCACCTCCAAAAAACCCTAACTATTATTATGTGAGGCTTTTGGGGCCATCTATGAGCAAGCCATAACTGGGTCTTTTATTTGGGGATCTAACTT
>NW_022900926.1:60128255-60142526 GCF_012274545.1 Fukomys damarensis | reverse complement strand
ACTTTTTTTTTTCAGTTCTTTATATATTCTTGATGTTAGTCCTCTGAGGAATAACTGACAAAAAATTTTTCACATTCTGGTAGGTTGTCTCTGCAGTCTGTTGATTGTTTCCTTTGATGAGCAGAAGCTTGTTAATTTGATTCTATCCCATTTGTTTATTCTTGGTATTATATTTCTTGTGCCACGGAGGAGCTAGTGTTCAGAAAATTCTTATCTACACCTATGTCTTCAAGAATTATACCTATTTTGTCATCCAGCAAATTGTGTTTCTGTTTATACATTTAGATATTTAATCCATTTTTATTTTAGTTGAATGGCTTAGTGAGACAAATTGTAGGTCTAGATTCAGTCTTCTGCATGTGTATATCCAATTTTCCCAGCACCATTTATCCGTTTATTAAAGCGGCTATCATACCTCCAGAGTATATTTTTGGCTCTTCTCAAAGATCAAATAGTTGAGTGTGTCTGAGGTTGTCTGCTTTCTCCATTCTGTTCTACTGATACATATTTCTGTTTTGTGCCAGTACTGTGCTGTTATTATTACTATTTTGTAATCATTGTAGCTTTGTAATATAACTTCAAATCTGGGATTGTGTTACCTCCTGCTTTGCTGTTGTTAACCCAGAATTGCTTTTACTATTCTGGTCTCTTCTGGTTCCACATGAATTTTAGGATTGTCTTCTCTAGATCTGTGAAGAATGCTGTTGATATTTTGATTGGGATTGTGTTAAATTGGTTTTGGAACAGTTTACTTTAAATGGAAACAAGTAAAAACTGGAACTGAAATCCTGTTTTGTTATAATTGTATGTTAAAAGGAAGGTAAAATTGGACAACCCTAATTTAATATCCATTGCTAATGAGCTATCTTATCAGGACATTTGAAGATTTAATATATGTAATGTAAATTTTTCTATCTAGAACTTTCATAATATTGAAGTATGATTTGACATGCAGTAATGTATTTCCCTTAATGAAATTAGAATATTTTGTCTTATTTTTCTATAATCTTTTCATTTAGGGCAGAAATAATAAGATTAAGAAGTAATAAATGCAAAGATTTTTAAAACTGTGTATTCTTTATTTTCAGGGCTATGGGTCACAAAGTTTTTGGCAGTCTTTACCGAGAACAGATTTTAGAGAAACTCAGGAAGTCTGCAGAGCACTGTGATTGCTTGCAGTGTTTCTTTATAATACACTCCATGGGAGGAGGTAAAGTTATTCACTCATTTGCTTATAACAATGTTAAAATGCAAGTAGGAGTTTCTTTTGCAAACCTGAGTCTTGCTTTCAGGCCTGTGCTCAGCAAAGTTGGAATTAGAACATTTGTGTTTGTATGTAGTTTATCTTAAAATTTTGTGAAATTGTGCACTTATCAGTTTTCTTTTAACTTGTTCTTTTCACATATCAGCAAAACTATATGGGAAATTTATTTTTCTTCTGCCTTTTGTAGAATTTTCATGTTTCAGAGTATATGAGCTTTTCAGGAACTCATACTTTCTCTGCATACTTTGTTTGTTTAATTATGTATCATAACTAGAACTGAGCATTTCTGGCACGTTCTTATGTGTACTTCAAACAATATCAGTACCTTTTGTTTAACCACCTTCAAACTTATCTCCAATAAGCGGGAAAAAAAGAGTATATAGAATTATTTCAATTAGTTTTTTTAAATTAATTTTTACATGGTGGTTCATCAGTTTGAACTAGAAATACATGATCAGTCTACATTGCTTTCTTTCTACTGGGAAGCCTGTTATTTAGAATTGAAGTGTTTTTGTTCCTCTATTCCAAGAAATAGAAACAAAATACAATTTGGCAATTTTTAAATAAGATTAACAACTTTTAAAGAAATAGCACAACATTTTTTTATATAAAATCTTCAGCAAGTTATATAAAATTGATACACATAGCTTTTATTTATTGTCATAATTTTTTAAATTAAAGGTATGCTTGTTATGTAAATACCTTTAGAAAGCCATCTTAATCATTAAATTAAGAAACAAACTATAGTAGTATAATTAACCTACTAGTCTGAATAAATTTTCACCAAAAAAATGAGATACAGTTACTTTGCCTTTTTGTAAATGACTGTTATCCAACAACTCAGAAAATATACTTGACTCATAATTCACTGAAATTCACTGAAAATGATAAAAATAATAATACTAAAGACTAAAATAAAATTTCTTCTCTAGTAAATATCCTCATAGGTAATCAAGCGTGCAAGTTTGGGAGTTTTTTGTGTCCTTGTAGATATTTTCTGTACCTATTAAACTGTATATGTGCTTCATATAAACAATCATGCAATTTTTATAATTTTTTTGCTCTGTATCTTAAACACCTTTTCACTGTCATCTTTGTCTTATAGAAGTGAAATACCATAATTGTTTAGTTATAATTTATACTCAGGGAATGTCTGATACATATATGTGTGTATTTGTGCCTATAGCTATAGGCAATATTTATATAATGGAAGATGGAACCAATGAATATGAGCATTTTAAATTTTGATAATGTCACGCAGTTATGTACCAATTTACAGTAAAAACAATGTATGTCTATGTATATCGTTAACCACTTACCAGTCCAATTGTTTAAACACGTGATGACCAAAACTTGGAGAAATGGAAATTTTATCAGATTTTTTCAGTACAAAAATTGACTGGTTGAAATGACATCTACCCAGATGATGCTTGGGAGGTCAGTGCATAAACAAGCAATGCCCAATTGGCACTGGGATAAACCTTTAAGTGATTAAAGGTTACTCACGAAAATCTCCCTTACTTTCATCTAGTATTTTTAACATCTACCTTTTAATATTTAAACTTTTTAAACCAAGTAGCAAGAAATCCTTACTAGGGCGAAGCATTTAGCACAGTAGCTCCATACCTGCCTTGGAAGCACAAGGTCCTGAGTTCAATCCTCTGTACCAAAAAGAAAAAAAGTCCTTTTTATATTCCAACACCATAACATGCAGATAAACTGAAACAAAAAGTTTAGAAAATGTTAACTACGTGTGACAGTGATCCTTTTTAATGTTTCATTTTTAAAAAGAAAATACTGGTATCTATCTACCAAGTAGTTTCCTACTAATAGTTCACAGCCTATGGTGTGAAAAACAAGTTAAAAGACTACAGATTTTTCTCTTCACATTGTCAAAATTTTCTAAATGTACATAGACATAACTTTATGCATCTGAAAGTTATCTTTGATGAGTGTCGTATGGTTTGTGTTTCTACATAAGTAGTGATAAAATTTCATGTTTAAAAACTTCTTAAGTTCAAGGTGGATATGCTTGATTTTAAACAATTTTCAACTCAGTGTTTAAGGTTCCTTAATCAAAATTTTCTGTATTTTACATCAAAATGCCAACATAGGTTACTTTTAAGTTTAATATCAAGTATATGCTGAATATTTAGTTGAATTTTTCATTGTTGAGTCAGTTCTCTTTGTATCTATTGTTTTCAGCATGAAAGTGACTGAAATAGGAAAAGCCATCCCAAACTTATTAGAGCCAGAAATAGAATTCAGAACTTAAAACCTGACTATCCATGTGGCCTTCCTTTTCCTTTTTCTGAAATTGGATTAGTTAATATATGACAGGAATAACTTGAAAATTATTTCCTCCAATAATACATAGATTCCAAGTTCCTCACAGTAACATTCTATATCACATACGCTATTTTCTTTTCAAAATTTAAATCCTCAGGAACAGGGTCTGGATTTGGCACATTTCTTTTAAAGGTGCTCGAAGATGAATTCCCAGAAGTATACAGATTTGTGACTGCAGTCTATCCTTCCAGTGAGGATGATGTCATAACTTCCCCATATAATAGCCTCTTGGCAATGAAGGAACTTAATGAGCATGCAGACTGTGTGTTGCCCGTCGACAATCAAGTAAGAAATGGCACTGCAGCTTGTGGACAAAGGATGATTAGTCCTTTGTTATGCTTAATGTGTTTGTATCAAACATTGTTTTCCCTTTTCTCATCTAGGAGGAAAAATAAGTTTAAAGTGATTTTCTTTCTCTTCTTTCTTTCTTAATAGAATATCATCTGTGTCCACTCTTCTTAATAGCTTTTCTCCCAATATTTTTCTTCCAAAAGTCTTTATTTGACATCATAAGCAAAATTGACCTTGTGGTGAGTTCTGGAAAGTTGGGTCCCCTTGTGAAGCCAGACAGTCTGGTTACTTCAGGTGCTAGAGCTTTTAAGAAACAGCACAAGAAACCCTTCGATGCAATGAACAACATTGTGGCAAATTTGCTGCTCCATCTGACAAGGTAATCTGGTTTAAGAACAGTTGAGAAACTACTGTGCTTTTTCTGATGTTTAAATTTCTGTATTTTGTCTTGTATTTTTACCTCTTGTTAGGGTAGACTAGAGTTTAATTTCCTTGATCCTGAAGCTGCATTTCTTCAAGTTTATTTCAGGAAATAATGGTGTTCATAAGAAATGATTTCGTAGTAAACACTTGAGAACCACTTAATTAGATAAAATTAAACTTTTTTCTTTGCTGTAGAATATTTTACTTTTAAACCAGCTAATCTATGACTTCTTGTTAGCTGAAAAATGAGTTCCATGACTTTAAACCTCCATGGTTTCTTAGAATTATTATATTCTAGATTATTGTGTGTGTTAAGCAGACCCTTACAAAATTTGGGCAAGTTTCTACAATAATTAAATAATTTTCACTTGTATGTGTTTAATTCAAAGTGTATAATTTTAAATTAATTTTTTTTTCATTGTTTTAATACCTATCTTTTAGCTCTGCGCGGTTTGAAGGGTCCCTTAATATGGACCTAAATGAAATCAGTATGAATTTAGTCCCATTTCCTCAACTTCATTATCTTGTGTCAAGCCTAATGCCTCTGTATACACTGGCAGATGTTAATATCCCTCCTCGCAGGTAAGATATAATTTAGTTCTGATTTCTCGATAACTTGAAGTACTTTTAAGAAAAACATTTTTAAGAAAAAAACATGTATAATAATTCTAGTATTGGTGTCATTTTATGTGAGAAGTATATAAAATACAGTTGAAAGCCACTTTTCATTAGAAGAACGCTTTAGAATTTAAAAATGTCAGCATTAAACTTTAAAATTAAATCAAGTGATTAAATTTTTAGGCTTTTGAAAATGCATAAAGATATATATAACACTTGTTTTAAAAATGACATGCTTTGAATACTGACAGATTTAAATCTGAATACTAATTCTAGCACTTCCTGCAGGACCGTGGACAAGTTTAAACTTTTCATCTTAGTTCTCTTAAGAAAAGTGAAAGAGTACTTGCCTCATAGGCTTATTGGATAGATTTAATAAGAGTATAGGGGCCAGGGATTTAGCTCAGTGACTTCACAAGCACAAGGACCCGAGTTTGATCCCTGGTACTAAAAAAAAAAAAAAAAAGATCTTTAAAGCTTTTATCACAGTCCAATGATAAGATTTTATAGTGATTATCATTTCCAGAACACCTTGTTTTCTGTTTATGTGGGTTTTTTTTTGAGACAGAGTCTCACTATGTAGTGGAGACTGACTTGGAACTCAGTGTGTAGCCCAGGCTGGTCTAGAGCTCACAGCGATCCTCCTGCCTCAGCCTCCTGAGTGCTGGGATTATAGGTGTGCGCCACCACGCCCGGCTTCATGTGTATGTGTTTTTAAGCATAGAATTTATATTAATGTACTTAACAAAAAAATGTGACCTTTTTAAAGATACTAATATATAGTGATAATGAACCTGAAAAGTTCACACTGGCATTCATGGTTGAAAGGAAAAAACTCTTAACCCAATGCAGAGAGTATATGAGTAAGAGAGTGGGAACTAAAGATTGTGTTCATTGTCAAAGTTCTGACAAGGTGACATCTCTGTACCTGAGGAATGTGACAAATGATACTGATAAAGTCCATATGGTACTAAGCTGTTTATTTAGTATAATAGTATAATTGATCATCTTTATAAAGTTAATTCTTTAAAAAGACAGATACAAGATTTCTAAGCATGAAGAAAAAATGTTTTTACTTGGTCCTTCAGTCTGAATATTTCAAAGTTAAGTAATTTGTAATCCTACTTGATAAAGTTTAATAATAATACCTGTGTCATTTTTATTGTAATCATAATTTGAGGTGGAGATTTGTTTTTAAGTTGTATTAATGAAAATCTATAGGGAATTTTTTGAAGGTTAGACTCAAGAACTTTGTCATAGTGTCCCTACTACCTTCATAGAGATTTGGGAGGTTTTGTTGTTTTTTCCTTCTGCTCTGTGGTGGATATTTCAAAGTCTGCCATATCAGCATATTGGCTTGGTCATTTTTCCTTCAGTAAATAAACTGTTTTAAGTTTTTACTACTAAAAATTTTGCAATAGTTGTAAAAATCTTTTTCTTATAAGTATTTCTAAATAAAAGACAATGGTTTGGTTTGCAAATTGTATTTAACTGTCAGTTCTGTACCCAGTTCATTTTTGTCAAAATAAGTAATAAGCACATAGGAATAAAAATAACTATCCCAATAATTATAATACTTCCTTAGTAGTGTTTTTAATTTTCTGTGTCAAGAAAATAAATTGAGTATGACTCTTTATTGTGTGGTTACTTTTAATCTTTTCTGTATCTCCATCTCTAAAACAATCTCTATAATTTGATTTATACACCAAAATTTTGAGTATAATAGTAGAGGACTTGTGAATCCCCCAAAGCTCACCTGTCCCTTAGGGAATCCTCTCCTTCTGTCTATACAATAGTCAACATAGAACATGAGCTCCATTAGAGAAGGAAGTGTATGTTTTGCTCACAGTTACATCTCTTGCACTTAGAATGTATTGTTACTATTTAATAAATATCTGATAAAAATAAATAGCATGTATTTCTGCAGCTCTGTCCAGATACCTGCAGGGTCAGCACATAAAGCTCTGCCTACAGTTAAGCTAAGGAACACGATCATGTTTATATGGGGTTAAATAGTGTTTAGAGATCCAAGTGGAGCTATATAAGGAAACTGTATATTGGTTAGACACAAAAGTCACCTTTATTTTCCTCTGTAACTGAAGGAAAAAGAGAATCTTTTATTTATCTTTTAACTTTCAGGTACAATTAAAATCTCCCCTTTCGGGAGCGGTACTATAGACCTTAATCTTTTATAGGAAAGCCTGAAGTTGTCCTTGATAGTTTTCTCTTGTTATTCTTAACATTTACAATGTGATTAACAGAGACAAGTAATGATCGTAGTGTCATATATTTTTAGTTTTGGTATTTCTGACACCATCAAAGTAGATAAGTATACTGAACTAAGCAATAATGATACTGATTTAAGCACTCAGTACTCTTTAATGCTGCAGTCAACATTTTGTAATTACCTAAAATCAGTTACTACAGGTTTCTTTAAAAAAATAGATAATGCATGATTTCCTCTCATATTTATCAAGATTCCTTTGAGAAAACAATAGGTGGCTATTTGTTTAAAATATATTTAAAATAGTATGTA
Organism: Fukomys damarensis; assembly: GCF_012274545.1. Taxonomy (NCBI): domain Eukaryota; kingdom Metazoa; phylum Chordata; class Mammalia; order Rodentia; family Bathyergidae; genus Fukomys; species Fukomys damarensis. The sequence continues at coordinate 60,135,045 of NW_022900926.1, read as the reverse complement.
TTATGATTTTAATATAATATTAAGGGTACTTTTTTTAACCTACAGATGACTGTCTTTTCATTTTAAAATTGTATGTAGAAAAAAGCAATGCTGTTTTATGTAAAGGGCGACTCTTTAATTGCTCTAGGTTGGATCAGATGTTTTCAGATGCCTTTAGTAAAGACCACCAGCTAATTCAAGCAGACCCAAAACACAGTCTCTATCTTGCCTGTGCTCTTATGGTTCGAGGAAATGTACAGATTTCAGATCTTCGCAGAAATATTGAAAGGTCTGTTTCTGTTTTTCAGGATAATTTTTGTGTACTCCTTGGGATAGGATAGCACAGCTTCTCTTCTAATTACAGACAACAAGCAGTGTCACTTCCTGGGGGGTGACTTCAGGCAAACTGTTTAACCACAGGGCGCTTGTTGTCTTTAAGTGTAAACTAAGAATAATATTATAAAGATGTTATTTAGGAATATTAAATTATATATGAGGCTTTTTTTCTGAAAGTTTTCAGAAAGTATTCTTGATAATTATATTTTTACTACCACCACCTCAGCTACTGCTATAAAGCGTCTAAGTTTGTTTTGGTATTTGGCAGTCTATTTTTAGGAAAACTGTTGAATTGCAAATAATGAAAATTATACCTTCATTTCTTTTTAGCCCCAGATTTCTAATTTTAAAGAATGTGTTTCCAACTTCTTAAATCACCATCACAGCTGATAAAAATGCCCCCAAATTACCTGTCTCTAACTCACTTTTACATTATCTCATGATACTGCTGATCAGAAAAAATAGATAATTTAAATCATAAACTAAGCAAGCAGGGTGATGCCATGAGTAATGTCCTTGTTTCGCTAATGTGGGCTGCCTTACTGCCACAGGCATTTTAGTACCTTATGCCTTTGTTCTTATGTTTACATTTTTGTACCTCAGATTAAAGCCTTCTCTACAGTTTGTGTCCTGGAATCAAGAAGGCTGGAAGACCAGCCTGTGTTCAGTACCTCCAGTGGGACACTCCCATTCGTTATTAGCTTTAGCAAATAACACATGTGTGAAGCCTACCTTCATTGAGCTGAGAGAGAGGTTCATGAGACTCTACAAGAAAAAGGTAAATGCAGGCCTTTTTAGCTGTGCTTGTTTTGGCTCTTGAGTTTTAACAGTAAAAATTAGAACTGGCCTTCCCTTACCTGATGGTTGTACTGACTGTACCGAAGAGAAGAGGCTCATCATACTAGAGAAATTTCATGAGTTTGAAGGATTAGGCAAAATACTCATTTGACACAAGCTCTCATTTCCATTGTAGAGCTGAATAATTTTAGCAAAGACTGTTTCACCTTATAAGATGGTTGGATATGTTAAAGTTCCTGGAATGGTAAGCATCATCTGATTTATCATTTATAGGCTCACCTCCACCACTATCTACAAGTCGAAGGGATGGAGGAAAGCTGTTTCACAGAAGCTGTGTCGTCGTTGTCAGCACTTATCGAGGAGTACGACCAGCTAGATGCCACAAAGAGCGTGCCTGTGGAGAGTGTACCGAGGCTGAGCGTAGCTGTGTGAGAAAGAAACCTGAGCACATAACCAGCACTTTTCCTGACTTCACGTTGCTTTTCGTCACCTGTTTCAGCTTTTTTTGTGATTCGGGAAATATTTTGTCTAAGACTGTTTTCTACTTAATTACAGTTTATTTATGATACCAGAGTGTGAAATTAGTGAAGCCCCCACCTCATGTAATTTCAGCACATGGAGGAAATGGAGTTCTTGAACAGATTGCTTTATTTGCAACCCTATATTTATTTATACCTTTATACACTGATAACTAAAAATCTTGTACAGATATATTTTTACATTGATATTTAATTTATATTTTGATATTCTGCTTAAATTCTCTGATACTGAAAAGCAGGTAATAGAAGAGGAATAACACAATAGTGATATTTCCATGTAATAGCCACTGACTTTTCAGGGATAGGTTTTATTACAACTGAAGGAGATTTTGTTTTTCTTTTGAGTAACAACTTTCATACTTAGAAGAAGAATCACAATTTAGACATGTAACATGCATTTCTATGAAATTATTTTAATAGCCTTTTAATCAAACCAGATTTTATAATGTCCATGTTTTTAAACAGTGCTACTTGTTATTGTTTTGCACGTCACCATTTTTGTAAGTAGGCAAACATTATGAAGCTTGATACTCTCTTCCAACCTTTGTAGTAAATGATTCTAATAGTCTAGTGAAATTATTGCACTTATTATAACCTCCAATTTGAGTTAGCATTAATTTTAATAACAATTTATGTTTCAAATAAATAGGTTCATTTATCATAAGGGAAATAATTTATCATTAAGGAAATAATTTTTAGGAAAAATTTTTTTTAAGCCAATTCGTGTGTTTTTTTGTTTTTTTTTTTTTTTTTTTTTTTTTTTTTTTTTTTTTTTTTCCTGGTACTGGGAATCAAACTCAAGACGTGTTTTCCAAGCAGGTGCGGTACCACTGAGCTGCACCTGTAGCCCTCTTGTATGCTTTCTTTTTTTTTTGGTACCGTGGATCGAACTTGGGTCCTTGCGCTTGCCAGGCAGGTGGCAGAACCACTGAGCTAAATCCCTGGCCCCTATATGCTTTTTTTAGTGTTTGGCTTTTAGGTATTTTTCCTTTGTAAGGTATTAGTACTGTTCTTGGTCCTTATCTTGGAAATTTACTTTTTACAATATTTGATGTAAAAACTTTCTCATTACAGCTGTTAACAGTAACCAGAATAATTCCATTTTCTTCTCTCCCTAAGGAAATAACTAATATTTAGGATTGGCCAATGAAAACTGTAAGTATATTTATAGTATAATTTTATTTCTATTCAAGAATTAATCTGGACTCTTTAGCCCAGTAGGGATTATCATCTGATAGCCTAGGCTACATTGCCAGGCACAGGTTAAAGCTTAAAATTTTAGTGTTTTTAAACATATTAACAGAGTTTTCTCAGTTGTTTAGACAGTTACTTTTTGGTACCAGGGATCGAACTTGGGTCCTTGTGCTTGCAAGTCAGGCAGCAGAACCACTGAGCTAAATCCCCGGTCCAAAGTTTTCTCTATTATTTTGTAAAATAAAATGTTTTCTGTAAATAATAAAACCTTTTCATTACATATTGAATGCTTAGATGGTACCAAATATCTGTATTATATTATTGTAGCATATATTGTAGAAATTATTTCAGTTTTAAGTTGATCAAGTTTTATATATATATATATTAGGAAAAACTTCTTAAGAAGCTTCTAATGCCTTAAGTATAGGTATCAGAGAACATCTAAGTATTTTTAGTATTTTAAATCCATAAAGTAGATTTGCCATCACTCTGCTTTTTAAATTACATGATACAGTTGATGAACTCTAACCCTCGACCCTCTTGTGCTTGGTTTTATAGAATATGGAGCTCAGAAAATATGTCTCCGGGTTCTCTGCAGTCTCTGTGACACACACAAGATGTAATCCAGAGCATCTTCCACTTAAATGACGCTTCATTGGGGCACTCAAATTGAATGGCAATCATTTTAGACTTATTGGGGATGCAGCATCTCTTATCTGTGCATATTCCACAGAAAATGGGTTTGTAACTCTTCGTACTTGAGCATCCGGAAAAGACAAATTTTTCAGCTTTGGGCAGTTGGAAAGTAGGCTGGCACGTTTTTCCTTTGGGAATCTAAAAAGAAACAAAATTAAAAGAAATTCTTAAATTTGTTTACAATTTGTGTAGAAAAATACTGCACAGACATCCAGCTAGAATAGTGCCTGGGTCATGTTGCCGTTCAGTGCCTTGCAGCACCTTCCCACGTAAAATGTCCCTTCACCAGAAGTCTGTCCTCCCTGTTCTTGTGCCATCATATTGTGGGACTCAATGTTTTTCTGTTTTCTTTTATTCAGATCCATGGTCCATGGAAATATTTTGTTTACTGTCAAGTTCAATGTCTTATTAAATATTTATTTACCTAAGACATAGCAAATTCCCTAATACAGCTCAGACACTTTTGGGTAGATATATAGATGAATAAATATCTTCTAAAAATTTGCACTGTCAGGTTGCTAATGTGCTAGAGAATCCTTCTGGGTGATAGGGATTTTGTAGCATTTCTAAAAATTGCTCATTTAAGGCAATTATCTTTCTCCTTCAAGAAGTTATACCAGGCATCCAAGTGGTGAATACTTTATCATGGTCCTTTGCAAATAAACTGAGAAGCACAGAGCATTTTACAAATAGTGTGACCTCCCAAGTTTTTTGTATTTAAGTAAGATCAGAACTTCTAATTTTCTTATTGCAATGAAAATCCATTTTACAATGAAAATTTTTTATTTTTTGCTTCATTCTACTACATACAATTAGTATGGAAAAGAAAAAAGGTAGAATCTAAAAAGGATGCATGAAAGGTTACCACAAGAAATCAGGCTGATCAAGACCCACGTTATTAAGCTGGTGGAATATGTAGAGAGAATCTCTAGGTTAATATTATCTCTGCTAGGTAAAACATTTCCTACCATACAAATTGCAAGAAAGTTAGTATCTGTTTTTCTCTGATATGATTTCACTCATTGCAGTGTGGTTATAGTGAGGTGGTTTGATAAGAGTAAAACACTGTTCCTCCAAAATACACATTTACAGAGATTTCTACTGAATTATAATGAAGTCTAATTGAAATTTACCTTTACTAACTTTGACGTACTGTTGCAAGGCTGAATATAACATAGTCTTTTCTCTTTCCTCATTTCACAATTGCTGTTTTCATTGGTTACCCTGTTAGATATTCCCATCCCACATGTTTTAGAGCATGAAGTCCACTTGGTTGCTTGCACAAGACATTTTGTTTTCCAAATAAGTGGAAGACTTCTGTAAGCTAAAATTAATGGAGGAATAAAAGAAGCTTATTGTTTAATTCATTGTATTTCCATTTTTCCCACTACTCAAATTCCCTCTTGGTCAAATGTCACAGTTGATTTTCTTAGGAGGAATAAAAATTCTTTATCGTTCCCATCCTTTTTAGTCCAAGGGGCTACAGCCACTGGGTCCATGGCCTGTTAGGAACTAGGCTGCAGAACAGGAGATGCGTGGAGGGTGAGCAAGCAAAGCTTTATCTCTATTTACTGCATTAGCTCTGCTTCCTCTTAGATCAGCGACAGCATTAGAGACTTGTGAGTGCAAACCCAAATGAACTGTGCATGCAAGGGATCTAGGTTTCAGGCTCCTTATGTCAATCTAATATGCCTGATGATCTGAGGTGCTGCGATTACTGAGAACTGTCTGCAAATACAGGTTAACATTAGCAGAGAGATTTGATTGGACAGGAACCATAATCGATCAGTTGCTTATAAAACCCTATCAGTGAGTGGCAAGTGACAAGCAGCATCTGGTAGCAAGTTTTATAGTGACAAGTGAGTTGTAATTTAGTTGTACAGCTGCATTTGGTGGCATGCATTTAATTAAAATCCAAGACTTTACACATGGACTGCCCATTATTTTACCACTTCCATTTATACCTCTTTCTTGTGTACTTGTTTCAGTTTTGGTAAGCCCACAAGCTAACCCTGGCCAAAAGGAGTAAAGACCATCATCAGAGAGCTTTGAGAAGGAGGAAGACGCAAAAGCAGAAGATTCTAATACTGCCAACAAAAAGAAAACCACATTTAAAATACCACTTAAACTATGAGTTCATTGCAACAGGTGATTGACATTCTCCAAGCCCCTCCTATATATGTTGATTGGCTATCCAGTGCAGCTATGTAACCTTCAAAATGCTTTACCATATGGAAACCAAGCACCTTACATTAAAAGACATGCCCAGGAAATTTTTCAAATTAAAAAAAAAAAAATTATTGAAGGCCACCACTGAGAACATCATTCTTAGTAGCCAACCACATTGCCAAAACCAAGAAGTCCTTTACTATTGGTGAAGAGTTGATCCTGCCTGCTGCTCAGTACATTTGTTGTGAAGAAATTTTAGGAAAGGCTAAGGTTCAAAAGGTGGGACATGTTCCTCTTTCAGCTAGCGCCATAACTAGACAAACTGATGAAATACTAGAGGATATAGATGCATAATTGTTAGAATTAATGAGTCACTATAGTGAGAACTCTAGGTTAACAAGTCTCATAATTGATAAGGCAGCAATGCTTGTTTTTGTTTGCTATCTTTCCAGGAGAATATACAGGAGGAAATATATGTATTTTGTTATCACCCAAGTAACACAACATACAGAACTATTCAATTCTTTGATTACCTATCAGGAAAACTGAATTGGCCGTTTTGTGTGTGTAGGCAGAGTGACTGCTGTGACTGGATAGCTTTCTGGTTCACCATCAGTTCAAAGGTTGCTTCTGAATATGAGGCTATGCTGACTAGCTGAAAAATAATCACCTAACCTTAACATTTTGCAGGATTTGATTAAAATTATACCACGTCAAAGTACATGCCCTTACATCTGTTGTTTGCACAGCTCTGAAAAGACATACAGCACACACATCTTCTCTTATACACAGAAGTGAGATGGCTTCCTAATGGTAGATCACTGGCCAGTTTCTGAGTTATAAGAGCCATTGCAGAGATTTCCTTCAGAAAAACAGTCACCACTAGCAGCATATTTCATTGACACAGTGGGTTGCAAAACTTGCCTATTTCTATGACATTTACCCTGCTAAAGAATGACGACTGTGTTCAAGTCAGCAGATGAAGTGAATGCATTCAAAGCCGAACTAGAATTTAGGAGGCAGTAAGTGAACGTGGATTTTTTTTTTTTTTTTTTTTTATTTTTTAAATTCAGCTGAGA
>NW_022900926.1:60095120-60128081 GCF_012274545.1 Fukomys damarensis | reverse complement strand
TTTTTTTTTTTTTTTTTTTTTAATGTTTCAAGTATCAGCTGAGATTTTGAAAGAGACTGAGCCAGGGCCTTCTTTTTCCCGGCTAGTACGTTATCCCCCACCTCAGTTTTCAAAGAGTTTGAGCATTACTCCCCAACCACAAAAGACTTCCCCCCACCACTACCACCAACTGGGAAAAACAATCCATGACCCATTTGTGAATATGCCAGGTGAAATGAATTGTCCATGCTCCAAGAGCATCAGCTGCTTGAAGTCACAAACAATGGTGGCCTTTAAATTTCAAATTTCCATACATTCTGAATTAAAGTCAAGACAGAATATTTGAAACTTCTACAAAAGCACCAAAAAGCCTGCTTCCATTTCCAAATGCTTTTTTGGAGCAGTTTTTTGCAATGACAGCAACAAAAATGAGATTGCAGAGTAGAATGGGCATAAGCAACATACTTTGGGTGTCACTGTCTCCCATCATCTCCAAGAGCGTCCTTCTGGTTGCAGGAAAAGTCTCTGGGCTACTACTGCTACTGTATTATGGTGAGTTGTACAATTTTTTTAACATTCTTATTTTTTTGGTACTAGGGATCGAACTCTGGTCCTTGTGCTTGTGATGCAGGCAGTGCAACCACTGTGCTAAATCCCCAGCCCTACAATTATTTCATTGTATATTTCACTATAATATATAATGAAATAATAGAAATAAAGTGTAAAATAAGTGTAATGCATTTGAATCATCCTGAAATGGTCCACCAGGTTGTGGAAAAAACTATCTCTTAAAATCAATCCCTGGTGCCAAAAAGGTTAGGGACAGCTGACAGGTTAACCCATCCCACTAAATCTAAGCTCTTTGTTCCAAATGATAACCTGTGTTTTGTTTGGTCTGCCTCATTCTTGATGTTGTTTCCAATAGGCATTAAAGTAAACTTTGATAGAGTTAGGAAATTAAGGATAGTAAACAGAACAGTGTCATATTAAGTTTCATATGCCACAGTCTAAAATGCAAAAATTATATTTGCAAATTAAACATCAATGAGATGAGATTTCCTCTACATTTTAAGTCTAGTGTTTTAGAAAGTTCTATAATGACCTAAACTGGTAATATACTGCACTAAATAATTTTACATATTAAATCATTACATGTAATCTCATTCAGTTTACTTGCACCTTCCTTAAAATATCAGGCAGGCCTGCAGTATTCTATTGGCTAGACATTGCAGATCACTTATGAAAGATATACATAGGATCTATGAATGGAGCAGTGAGTAGGTATATACAGCCTCTATTCACTGTAGCTTAGAAGAAATGAGAGAAAGGTTTTACAGTCCTCCCATCTCCATATAAATCCATTGAAAGGTTCTTGTTATATGCATGTTATGCATGAATATACATAATGTTTTACTCATACATATACTTGCAAATTAAGATATAGTTCATTTTACTTTTTTCCTCATTGAGTTTATTGGTACATTTTAGGTATACAGTACAGTTACATTCATTATTGGGATCTTGTATCTTTACATGACAGGTCTTGGTTCTCATTTTTTCCCGTTGTCCCTACTCTCCCTTCACCCCTCCTCCCTTCCCCTTTTATAAACACTTCATTTCCATTTTTTCATTTTCTCATATTTTTACCCTTACTAGCTTTCCCCTACCCTTTCCACTTTCCCTACACCTTTAGCCCCTTTCTTTCTATTTCACATTGTCCATTATATCACTAGGATCTTAGGTACTATTATAGTTTATTCACACCAGAGAAACTATTTGGTGTTTACCCATGTGTGACTTATTTATTTCACTTAGGAGTATATCCTCCATATGTATCCATTTTGGTATGAATGAATCTAATTTCTCATTCTTTATGGCCATCCCTCTGCTGGGTGTCTTTCCAAAATAATTAAAAGAAGCATATCACAGAGATATATGTGCACCTATGTTTATAGTGCCACAGTTTGTAATAGCTAAAACTTGGAAACAGCCCATTAGTTGGAAACTGGATAAAGATGATGTTTTTCTATAAAATGGTATAGTTCATTTTAAGCAAGCTACATATTGGTTTATTGTTTCAAGGTATTTCCTTAAGATTAATGTACATCTTAAAATAGTTACTTTAAGAGTAAGGTTACAGTAAAGTTGTGATTTGAGTCTGCAGCTGAACTTAGCAGAGTTTTGGCTGTATTCAAAATACCAATTTAACATTACAGAAAAGATTACTCTTTCCTGACGTATATGATACCCTGGTTTCAATCACCAGTACCAAAAAAGAAAAAAAAAAAAGACTTAGAAAAAACTCCTTCTTGATAGAAAGTATCAGTCACTTTGAAGTATATATACCCATGTATAAAATATTAATACTGCTTTCACTGTCATTACAGTAGGATCTTGCAATTGTACACTGAACTGAGGAAGAAGAAGCAGAATCACGAAGATAGCTGGAAGGTAGGCAGCAGTTTGAAGACTACAATGAAGGAAGCAGATTAGAAACCTGGCATACATTCAAAATAAAGGTAAGTTAGATTTTTCACATTGCCAAGAAGTAACCCTGCTTAAAGTTAAACCAAGAACTGTAGGCAAGGAGTTTTTAAACATTCATTAAAAAGCAGGAAAAATAGAGATGCATAAAATTAAAGCTTAATATTTGTGAACCCTGAGAGAAGCATGGGGGCACTATGTCATTGCATTTTCCATACTGGTCCAGCAAAAGCTGTAGTCCAATCATAGAGTAAATTATTATCACAAGAGCCTCGTATTGAGCCATTGAGATCTCTTGCAGAAAACCAACTGTTTCTGTATGTTTTGAAAACGAAGTAATTCGGGGGCCAAGAGTATAGCTCAGTGGAAGATTGCATACTTAGCATGTGAAAGACCCTGGGCTCAATTGCTAACACCAAGATCAATAAAGAAAAGGAAATAATTTGGCTTATAACTTTAAAGTATTAGTAGTATCATGTTGTAAGCTGAATGATTATGTAAATGCAGATACACAAAAATTTGGTAAATTTTTTTTAATTAACTGACAGAGTCCCTAAGGATGCTCTTTTCATAGAGTTAGTTTTTAAATGTCTAAAACTCATTTATTTGGTTATAGCTTCATTTACAGAATATCCATTTAACAAAAAAGAACTTAGAGTATTTTTTTGCAAACACAAATATCCTGTATTTCCATTGTAACTTTCACTAAGCTCTAAATTCAAGTAAAAGTCATTCTTGATTTCTGGATGAGAACACAGAAGAATTCAGTTTCCCAGAGGAGAGATTAGGAATAAGCAGAGATGTAAGAATGTAAAAGAGTGTCCTGACCCAATAGATCTTTTTAAAAAAATGGAATATTTTATCAGCGAAGTTAAAATATTGTAAGATTTCCTTTTGAGATATATTTAGAATATACCTGCCCAAGGCAGAGACCAAGGAGAAGGGTACACTTAGCCTAAATCTCACTCTGCTTACCAGTCTAGAAATACTTAATCAGTACCTGTTTGTGCACAAAAAGAAGCTGAAAGAAAACCACCTCAAAAATGAAAAATCGCTTTACTTCTGAGCACCTGGCATTGTTTTGTAGCTTGTTGAGAGCTGCTGTTGTGACTGTCTCAGGCCACAGTTTGACCGATCAGACTTCTTTCCATCGGTAGCTCCAGAACAGTGGCTGCCAGCCAGCTTGGGTCTGAACAGAGGTGTGCACCCAATTACCCCACTCACACAGAGGCAGCTAAAAAGGGGGTGGGGCTGAAACACTTGTCCATTATGGTAATGGACTCTGTTAATCTCACATCCAACAGCTATGGGGTCTGAAAGAGAAAAGAGTAAAAAAGGAGTGATAACCTGGGATACTTAGACCTCCACTTACACACTTTATTCATTTGTACATGTGCTGTAGTACATAGTGTTTGCATTGCTTGTGTGGAGTTGGCACATGCACATTCCTTTTTTTATCCCTTACCCTTCCTTCCTGACCCCTCTTTCCACTTTCTGATCCCTTACTCATTTGAGAAAGATTGATCTTCCTACTTCCTGTTATCTGTGTTTCATTTTGCAGGTTATAATTTGGGTTCCTCATATAATAATGAAACCATGTAATATTTAACCTTATGTGTCTGATTGATTTTACTTAAATGATGGTCTCAAGGTGCATCCATTTTCCTACAGATGACTTAAGTTTATCCTTCTTTATGGCACAGCAGTGCTCTATTGTGTGTAAATACCACATTTTCTTTATGCATCATCTGTTGATGGACATATAGGCTTCTTCCAAGATTTTGCTATTATGGCGCTTTAAAAGAAATAGCTACCTCTTTTATAAAGTGTAGTTCTCAATTTTTTAGGCCCCATTTGAAAACTTTCACAGATTTATAGAAAGGTTGAAATGAGATATTTTTATTATATATAGGTTATAAATTTTAAATGATAATTTCCAGGCTTAAAACCAAATAAAAGCCCTGTTATGCAGTAAAATTAATTTTTCAAAACAGAAGTGAGATTAAATTGGAGGAATATGTCAATACTTGGTGAGACCGAGCTTCCCCGGACATCCAACAATAGGCTAGAACATACTCTTAGGAAGACAAGATGAAGGAATGTCTAAGGGAACCATAATTTACTTAACTACAGGTTTCCAAGGTAGCTTAAAATTGGAAATCACTTTCACTTTCTGTGAGGGGTATTCTTGACCTGGATCAGCAGCTCTTCAAATATGTTCCACCAACTTCTTGGCAATCGCTGAGATGTTTTCAAGAAATCTCCAGTCAGAACTCTTCCTATAGTAAGATGTGATAGACTTTTTTCACGATTGATATTTGCACTGGTGTTAAAAAACAATGATGCCTAAAACTTCAGGTGCCTTAGCATGAATCAAACATACATGTAGTTGCTGTATTCTTTCTTGCCATTCACTTGTACTTACAGGTGAAAGGGAAGGAGTTATTTTTACCTAAGAATGTCCTTGAGAGCACAATAAAATTACTAATTTTATTGAATTCTGTATGACAAAATAGGAAGTACATATAGAACACTCTGTATTCCCAACTACAATGGCTCTCAAGGAAAAGTGCCTATGCCGTGTTCAGTTGTGGGATGAATAAGCCAATTTTTAGAGGGAATTTTACTTGGAAGACATAACTGACAGATAAACTATGGTTATTTCGGCTTTGGTATCTTGGAGACATTTTCTTGAAAATGAACAAAATGAACCTGTTGCTTCAAGGAAAAAAATTAAAACTATTTGTTGCCAGTGATAGAACTTGGAAAAACTGGTATTCACCACTGAGCTTTTTATAGTTACCTAATATGTAGAGTAATATTATGAGAGTGATATTATTGAGATTTATAAAATATTATTTAATGAGATATAGTTTGAACATTGTAATGGTACAGTAAAGCAGTATTTTTCAGTGACCAGTACCTAGAATGACAAAATTATGCATGAGTAAAAGATGAACTACAATGTCCAAATTAGATACTGTAGCATAAGAGCTGAAGATTTAAGGATGTGTTTTCAGATTCCAGAATACCGTTACTTTTAAGGAACCATCTATCACTCAGCACATTTTAATATCAAAAAGCATGTTCATAATTATCTGAGAAACTTATTAAAATATTCTTTCTTTTTCCAATCAATTTTGTGATTTTCCTTACATATTTCAGCCAACAAAATGTATTAGCAAAACCTTGAAAGCAGAAGCAGATGTGAAAAATCTAGCAATTTTCTGTTGACTTCTGGAATAAAGATATTTGCAAAAATACAAAAGTATGCTGCTCTCCTCACTGTTTTTCTTTGTTGTAGAAAATAATTTTCATAAAAATATAGTACTTCTATTTGTACCAGGTTTGTTATGTTTAAATGAATTATTAAATATCTTTAAATTTCTAATTTGTTAATTATTAATAGATTAAAAACCCCAATAAATAAAAGTTATTTGAGCCAAACAGTAAGGATCTTAGCTGCTATGGGCCATATGCTCTTTGTGCTATTTTGGCATTGTAAAGCACTGGCAGACTATATAAATGAATCAGCTGTGTTCCAACAAAATGTTATTTACAAAAAAAAATTGTAACTAGATTTGTCCCCTGGTCAGTAATTTCTGATCCCAATTGTAGATTATCCCCATCCACATTCTCATGGGTATGGTTAAAAATCTTAGCACATTTTATGTGAAATTACTTGTAGAAATATCTGGCACAATAAACTTTGACTCTGAGAGGATGGCCTTTTCTCTTTTGTGCCCTCCCGCACCTATCTCCTCCTCCCTGCATTAATAATAATGACTACACTTCCTGTCTCAATAATGGAGTCTCACTAAATGTTTGTTAGAATCATGAAATAACCTGCCCAGTTTGAAGAAAGAGGTATCCCAAGTCTTTGATACATCGTGTTTTCCCCCATAGAATTTCTATAAATAAGGCCATATGACATGGTACGTATGTGTAATCCCAGCATTCTGGAAGCCTGGGACAGGAGGATCACAAGTTTGAGCCCAGCCTGGGCAACTTAGATATTTAGTGAGAATTGTCTTAAAATTAAAAAAAAAAAAAAAAATGAGGATGTAACAGGGCAAAGGACCTGGGTGCAAAACCTAGTACCGCAATAAAATTTTCATAAATATTAAGTGTTTTGAGACTCTACTGCATACCAGAATTCATCTTCCCAGCTAGCTTTGTAAGATAAGAAATACATATGATGTAACTGAGGCTCAGAGAGATGAAGCTGCTCTTTGAAGGTCACCGTTAGAGCAACCAGGAATGGAATCCTGATCCTGCATTCTTAACTAACACATTATGGTACTGATGAGGCATCAGGATGTCAAGCTTTAATGGCTGTACACAGTTCAGTCCAAATCCAAAGATGCTCTCATTCTGTGCTCACAACCAAGTGTCTGGTAGTAGATCATCTTCCCAATTACTTTCCTACAGAGTGACTACATTACCCAGTGATATGAGCATTTCTGTCACTTACATGTTTTTTGTATTCTAAATAATTTTGTGTTCTGAATTATTGCCATTGTGTTTTGGGAGTAGATGATCTAAATTAGATCTCAGAGTTTAGGTCCATACAGCTAAGAGTCAAATTGGGGTTTAGGGATGACACCAAGTTCTTTGTCACAAGTCTACTACAATATACAGGGACTTGGTGGCTAGCAAGGCTGAGATTGAAACAGTATGTCTGACTACTAGATATACATCTTTATCTTTCTACATCCTTATATTTTTTATAAGATTAATTTTTGTTTAGAGAAAGGGCTGAATCCAGATTTTTCTTTGCAATTATAACAAAAACTATCGTTTGTGGCATTTGAAGAAGCCACACTCTTAATTTCTCTCAGAAAAGACCTGAAAGATCACTTTGGTGCAGTTTAAATAATAAGCTTCTGAATATGTGCATCAGCTCATTTCACCTGGTGTCCAGTACAACTGAGTCTGTCCCATGACTGCACAAACTAAACCCACTGTATTTAGTTAATCAAACAGCTCATCCCACCAAATTAGGACTTGGGTACCCGGAGCAGAGGGTTGGCCTAGACTCAGCCTTTTCCAGAGTTCAGAAAAGGGCACTTACATGCACACACGCCTGTTTCATACCTAGGCCTGTCTGCTGAGTAGTCACAGTACAGCCCTTTGTGTGGGTCGCAGAGGCTGGCTTCATTGCAGATATCTCCTGATTGCTTGGCACAGACTTTGCAGCAACCACAGCCGTCCCTCACCAAGCTCACACCAGGAGGGCAACTGGGTTTCTGATGAGGGCATTTGCAGGGCCAGTGACAAAACTGTTTATGCTGAAGCACTTCTGTTGCTTCTCTGGGCCCTCCTTCAGGTGTCCCATCTAACAGGCCTGGGTCCAGTGCCCTGCAGCAAAACTGAATTTGATAATAAAGGCAAGATTAGAAATAGTTTTTCAAACTAATTTCAGAAGTCTTGTAGGAATAGATTTCCCCAAAATGGGTAGAGCACAGTGTGGTGAGCTATAATAATGTCTATCAGCATTTGAAACAGCACTTTCTCTAAGCAATTATCCACTTAACTTTAAAAGACTTTATTCTTTTTTTATTTCTTCTTTCTCACTGGTCCTTCTCAACATCGTCTGCCACTTTTTCCTCAACCTCTGATCTCTAAATAGTCCCCCTGTTTAATACTTCTAAATACCTTTCACTGTATATCTTATCTCCTACCCAGTACAGTCTAGAAATCAATAGCAAAAGAAACCACAGAAACTATTAAATGTATCAAAATTAAATAACACATACATAATCAATGGGTCACAGAGGAAATTAAAGAAATAAGACAGTCCTGAGAATTAAATGATAATACCTATCTAGCATACCAGAATTTATGGGACACATTGAAACCAATTCTATAAGAAGTTTATAGCAGTGAATGCCCATTTCAAAAAAGTAGAACAATCCCAAATATCCTAGTGATGTACCACAAGGTCTTAGAAAAAAAGAACAATCCAGACCCAGAGCTTGTACAAGGAAGTAAATTATAAAGATCAGAACAGAAATAGAGACTAAAAAAATAAGAACAATGAATTAAAGAGCTGTTCTTTGAAAGAATAAACAAAATAGACAAAGCTTCCACCAATCTTGCCAAAAAAGGAAAGTAGAGACACAATGCAATTACAAGTTAAAAAGGTGAAATCATAGTGGACACTACCAAAATCCAGGAAATTATTAGCAACTACTTCACCAACATACAGTATATGCCAAACAGTTGGAGTACTCAAAGATAATGGATTCCTAGATACATATGGCTTGCCAAATTTAACCCAGAAGACTTAAAAATCTTCAACAATCCAATAATAGGCAATGAAATCAAAGCTGTACTTAAAAAAAAAAAACAAAAAAACAACCTAGGAAAGCTCAGGACCTGATGGATTCATGGCTGAGTTTTACAAGAATTTGGGGGAATATCTAACAGTAATACTCAAGCTTTCTAATGAAATGGAGGGAAGAAGTACTTCCTAAATTATTCTCAGAGGCTAACATTATGGATTCCCCAAACTAGAAAAGGATCAAGCCAAAAAAACTATATGTCAAATTCTCTAATAAACATAGGTGCGAAAATCCTTAAGAAGATACTGGCAAACAGGAAGCAATAAATCATCCAAAAGAGTATATACTATGACTAAGAGGACTTTATCCCAGGGATGCAAGGGTGGTTCTATTCATGATAAAAACCCTGAAGAAAATAAGTGTATTAGGCCTTTATCAACATGATAATTGCCGTTTATAACCTACTGCTATATTAAATGGGGAAAAATTGAAAGCTTTCCCTCAAAATCAGAAACAAGATAAGGATGTCCATTATCACCACTCATATTCAATATATCCTGAAAACAGCCAGAGCATCAGGCAAGAGAAACAAAAGGGATATGTATAGAAAAGGATAAAGTCAAAATATCTGTATTTGTAGATGACATTATTCTTACTTACAAGACCCACCCACCAGAAGACTTCTAGAATCAATAACCAAATTCAGTAAACACACAAAAATCAGTAGCATTCCTATACACTAATAATGAACTCACTGAAAAATCACAAAAACAGAACTATCCACAATAGCATCAAAAAAATTAAAAGTGTAATAACCTAAGGAAGTAAAAGACCTCTACAGTGAAAATTACATCACTCTGAAAAAGGAAATCAAGGAGGACATCAGAAAATGGAGAAAGATCTGTTCCTGGATAGGCAGAACCAACATAATTTAAGTGTTTGCAAAACTAATATATAGATTTAGTACCATCCCAATCAAAATACCATCATTTCTCACAGAGGTAGAGAAAATATTCCTAAAATGTATATGGAATCTGGAGAGATCCATAGTAGCACTAACAATCCTGGGTTAAAAAAAAAACAAAGCAGGTGGCATCACAATCTCAGACTTGACATTATACTATAAAGCTACTGTGGTTACAACATTATACTGGCACAAAAATAAGCATGTGGATCAGTGGACCAGAACAGGAGAAGTAATAACAACACCAGGCATATATAGCTATGTGGTCTTTGATGAAGGAGCCAAAAATTTACACAGGAGGAAAGATAACCTCTTTAATAAATGGTGGTGGGAAAATTGGATATCCACATGCAGAAAACTGAGTCTAGACCCATGTCTCACCATGTACTAAACTAAAATAAAAATGGTTCAAAAACTAAATGTTAAAGCAGAAACAATCTGCTCAAAGATAAGATAGGTACAACTCTTGAAGACATAGGCCTAGACAAGGTCTTAGTGAATAGAGCCTCAGTGACACAAGAAATAATTCCAAGAATCAACAACAGGATCATATCAGATTTTAAAACTGTTACACAGCAAAGGAAACAACAAATAGAGTGAGGAGGCAGTATACAGAATGGGGAAATTTTTGCTAGCTGTTCCATGGATAAACGAATAACATCAAGAATATGTGAAGTAAAAAAGAGGTCTGGGGATGTAGCTCAGTGCTGCTTTGCTTTCCTTGCAAGCACAAGGTCCTGAGTTCAAGCCCCGATACTGGAAAAAAAAAAAACAGACTCCCCCCCAATAAAATATCTAATCAGGCGGGGATTTTGCTCAGTGGTCTGCCACCTGCCTTGCAAGCACAAGGACAAAAGTTATATCTGTGGTATCAAAAAAAAAAAAATCTGATAAAAAAATGAGCAACCAAAATGAAAAAATGAATACACACTACTCAGAAGTACAAATAACCAATGAATACATGAAAAAAATGCTCATCATCTCTGGCCGTCAGAGAAATGCAAATTAAAACTACACTGTAAGAGAGTGAGTTTTGCCAAAGCAGCCCTGGCTTGGACTTCAGATTCCCCTCTGCCACGTGGCCCATCCCGCTCTACCGGCCTCCTTTGTAGCCAGCGCCATTCCCTGCAGGTGCCATTGATTGATTGCCCCGACTCAGCGCCAGGAGGGTGAGTTTTGCCACAGTGGCCCAGCTTGGACTTCAGATTCCCCTCTGCTGCACAGCCCGGCCTGATCTACTGGCCTCCTTCATAGCTGCACCTTTCACTGTGGGCACGATTGATTGATTGCTCCAACCCAGGCAAGCAGGGTAGCCACATGGGTGCCACTGAGCACCACCCCCCAACACTCAGAGCCCCTGATTGTGCCAGTCCTTGGACGCACTCTGCAGAGGCATGGCTGGATATAAAGGGTGTTGATTGATCCTATTATGTTCCTGATTGTATCATTTGGGATAAAGGCTACAGACTGATTTGATGAGTTATTTTCTCAATTGTGAAAATGAGAATGTCTATAAGTCATTAGGGTGTCAGGAAGATTGACCCAGAGATTGAATCAAGGACAACCCAAAAGCAAAAATAAAGATGAGAAAACACTTAAGCAAGCCACAAAGAAAGACTTCCACTCCACCAATGTCAAACAGTAAGGCAAAGGAGGATGAAAAGTCTGATAGTGAACCTCCAGGACCCTCAGAACTCACAGCACAGAAAGTAACAAAACTGATCAAACTCTAGAAAAAATCAAAACAGAAATAATTTCCCAGATAAACATAGAGATGGTGAGCAAGATGAAAGACATGATTCGAGACTCCAGAACAGAAACTGACAAAAAGATAGATGACTTGAGGAACATAATAGAAACCATGAAGGCCCAGCATAAGAAACAAATGGAAACAGTGAACACACAATATAGGAAATAAATGGAATCCATTAAACATTCAAACATCAAGGAGAATAAAAACTCTATTGAAAGCATACGCAACAGAATAAAAGTTTGTGAAGATAGAATCTCAGATATAGAAGATAAAATTGCAGTCAGTGACCCTGAAAGGAGAGGTCTCTTAAAAACAGTAAGGGAGCATGAGAAATCGATCCAACAACTCCTAGATGATGCAAAGAAGAATAACATAAGACTGATAGGGATCCATGAAGTAGCAGGAGAAAAAAATAACTTAAAAAATCTTTCCACAATTAATGACAGAAAACTTTCCAAATAGAGGGGAAGAATTTCACATACAGATAAGCGAGGCATATAGGACTCCACATAGCCACGATAAAAAGAAAACTACACCTACACATACAATAATCAAGATCCCGGAAACCCAACAGAAGAACAAAATACTTCAAGCAGTAAGAGAAAAGAAACAAATCACATGCAAAGTAAAGCCCATCAGAATCACAGCAGACTTTTCAACACAAACCCTCAGGTCAAGGAGAGCCTGGAGTGAGGCACTTCAAGTCCTAAAAAAACAACCTCCACATAAGACTGATGTATCCTGAAAAACTCTCTTTCAAAATGGATGGAGAAATACGATACTTCCATGACAAAGAACACCTGAGAAACTTCATGAACACCAAACCAGCACTACAAAGAATTTTTTAAAATATCCTAGAAAAAGACAATGAAGATCACAACACCATGAGGTCCAACACAGCAAACCAAATAATCAAGGCAAGAAACTAAAAGGAGAGGACAAAAAATTAAAAAGAGTCAACAAAAGGACAATAACATGACAATAATAAGTCAGTACATATCAGTTATAACCAGCATTGTCAATGGCCTCAATTGACCAATCAAGAGAAATAGATTGGCAGAATGGATTAAGAAGCAAAACCCAACAATATGTTGTATACAAGAAACACACCTAGTGCAAAAAGAAGCCCATAGACTGAAAGTGAAAGGATGGAAAACAATTCTCCATGTGACAGGAGCCCAGAAAAAAAGCAGGGATAGCAATCTTATTTGCAGACAAAGTAAATTTCAAGCCAAAACTGATTAAGAGAGACAAAGAAGGCCACTACATCCTTATAAAGGGAACAATCCAAGAGGAAGAAATGACAATCATAAACATATGCACCAAATATAAATGCCCCCAACTATATAAAACAAATATTAAGAAACATGAAAAACCAAATAAGCACTAATACAATTGTAGTGGTGGAACTAAATACCCCACTACCACAAATAAGACAGATCATCCAGGCAAAAGATCAACAATGAAATAGTACAACTGAACCAAGCTTTTGAACGCATGGACTTATTAGATGTCTACAGAGTGTTTCACCCTACAAAATCAGCATATATATTCTTTTTGGCTGCACATGGGTTATTCTCCAAGATAGATCACGTACTAGTTCACAGAACAGTTTTGAATAAATGCAAAAGAATCAAAATTATTCCCTGTATATTATTAGATCACAGTTCAATAAAGCTGAAGATCAATAGCATAAGAAACCATAGGAACTTCCTAAACACATGGAAAGTGAACAACACTCTCACGAACAATCAATGGATCACAGAGGAAATTAAAGAAGAAATCAGGCAGTTTTTACAAATAAACACAAATGCCAATACAACATGCAGGAATCTATGGGACACAATGAAAGCAGTTCTACATGGAAAAGTCATATCACATATCACTGAATGCCCACGTTAGGAAAACAGAGCAACCTCAAGTAAACAACCTAACAACGACTCTTAGACTCCTAGAAAAACAACAGCAAGAAAAACCCAAAGCTTGAACAAGAGAGGAAATTATAAAGATTCGAGCAGAAATCAATGCAATGGAAACTAAGAAAATGATACAAAAAATAAATTAATCGAAGATTTGGTTTTTTGAAAGAATAAATAAAATTGATAAACCCTTAGCCAACCTTATCAAAAAGAGGAAAGAAAAGGCTCAGATTCATGCAAGCAAAAATGAAAAAGGCAAAGTCACAACAGATCCCACAGAAATCCAGAGGATCACTAATACCTACTATGAGAACCTGTACTCTAATAAAATGGAAAACACAGAAGAAATGGACCGATTTCTAGACACTTATGAATTACCAAATTTGAATGAAGAAGATGAAAACATTTTAAACACCCCAATTACAATGAGTGAAATTGAAAATGTAATTAAAAACTTACCAACAAAGAAAAGCCCAGGTCCTCATGAATTCACTGCTGAATTTTACAAGACATTTAGAGAAGAACTATTGCCATTACTCTTCAGACTTTTTAATGAAATCGAAAGGGAAGCAATACTTCCGAATTCATTCCTAGAAGCAAGTATCACTTTGATTCCCAAACCTGGGAAAGATATAACTAAAAAAGAGAACTACAGGCCAATCTCCTTAATGAATATAGATGCAAAAAATCCTCAATAAGATACTAGCAAACAGAATACAGAGGATCATCAAGAAGATTGTACATCCTGACCAAGTTGGATTTATTCCAGGGATGCAAGGACGGTTCAACATACATAAATCAATAAATGTAATACACTGTATTAACAAGGTCAAGGACAAGAACCACATGATCCTCTCGATAGATGCAGAAAAAGCATTTCACAAAATGCAACACCCATTCATGAAAAAAACTCTGAAAAAAATTGGAATAGATGGTCTATATCTCAACTGAATAAAGGCTATCTATGAAAGCCCAACAGCCAACATCATATTAAATGGCCCAAACCTCAAAACATTCATGTTAAAATCAGGAACAAGCTGGGGATTTAGGTCAGCGGTTCAGTGGCCTGCCTTGCAAGCACAAGGACTCAAGTTCAATCCCCAGTACCAAAATAAATAAATAAATAAATAAAATCAGGAACAAGACAAGGATGCTCACTATCACCACTCCTCTTCAGTATAGTTCTGGAAACATTAGCCATAGCAATTAGACAAGAGAAAGAAATTAAATCAATAAAGAAAGGAAAGGAAGAAGTTAAACTGTCATTATTTGCTGATGATATGATACTCTACATTGAAGACCCAAAAAACTCCACCAAAAGATTTCTTGACTTAATAGGCAATTTTAGCATAGTAGCTGGATACAAGGTCAACACCCAAAAATCAATAGCCTTGTACAACAGACTCACTGACCAAGAAATTAGGGAAACAATTCCTTTCACAATAGCACCCCCCCCAAAAAAACGAAGTATCTGGGAATCAATCTAACAGAAGAAGCAAAAGACCTCTACACTGAAAACTACAGCACTCTGAAAAAAGAGATCGAAGATGATATAAGAAAATGGAAAGATATCCCCTGCTCCTGGGTAGGAAGTATTAACATAGTGAAAATGGCCATACTACCAAAACTGACATACAGATTCAATGCAATACCAATAGAAATACCAACACTACACTTCGCAGAACTAGAAAGAAGAATCCAAAAATTCATTTGGAACCATAAGAGACCTAGCATAGCAAAAGCCATCCTAGGCAACAGACACATAGCAGTGGGTATAACAATTCCCAATCTGAAACTATACTACAAAGCCACTGTGATAAAAATCAGCAAGTTACTGGCAAAGAAACAGACCTGAGGATCAGTGGAAAAGACTGGAAGATAGAGATATATAAGGGAGGGCAGGGGTAAGGGGAAAAAATGAGAATCAAGACTTGTCATGTAGAGGTACAAGATCCCAACAATGAATGTAACTGTACTGTATCCCTAAAATGTACCAATAAACTCAATTAAAGCTAAAAAAAAGAAAAGAAAAATAACTGTAGATGTACTTAGCTACCTCATCTTTGAAAAAGAAACTGACAATCCCCACTGGAGGAAAGATAGTCTCTCTAATAAATGGTGTTGGAAAAACTGGATCTCAAACTGCCAATGATTAAAACTAGACCCTTATGTTTCACCATGCACTAAGTTAAAATCCAAGTGGATTAAAGATCTAAATATTAAAAGAGAAACACTAAACTTACTGGAAGATAAGTTAGGCAGAACTCTGGAAGATATTGGCATAGGAAAAGACTTTATGAACAAATCCTCAGTAGCACAGGAACTTGCAGAAAGAATCAACAACTGGGATCTCATCTTATTAAAAAGCTTCTGCACGGCTAAAGAAACCATCAACAGAACTAAGAGACAACCTACAATGTGGGAAAAAATTTTTACCACCTGCTCCTCAGACAAAGGACTATTATCTAGAATATATAAAGAACTCAAAACAGTCAGCCCCCCCAAATATAAAGCCCCAATTCAAAAATGGGCATCTGAAATGAACAGACATTTTTCAGACAAAGAAGCAAAAGCGGCAAGTAAATATATGAATAAATGTTCCACATCACTGGTCATTCAAGAGATGCAGATGAAAACAACACTGAAATTCCACCTCACCCCACAAAGAATGGCTGCTATCAAGAAATCACACAATAACAAATGTTGGTGGGGTTGTGGGGAGAAAGGTACCCTTCTCCATTGTTGGTGGGAGTGCAGACTGGTGCAACCACTATGGAAATCAATATGGAGATACTTCAAAGATCTGGGAATAGAGGTTCCATTGGACCCAGCCATCCCTCTGTTGGGCATCTTTCCAAAAGATTTAAAATAATCATACAACAGTGATATATGTGCACCAATGTTTATAGCTGCACATTTTGTAATAGCTAAACATTGGAAACAGCCCATTTGCCCATCAGTTGGAAACTGGATAAAGAAGATGTGGTTTTTTCTCTAAAATGGAATACTACTCAGCCATAAAGAATGAGAATTTAGAGTCATTCATAGGAAAGTGGACACATATTGAGGGTATACTCCTAAGTGAAATAAGTAAGTCACACATGTGTAAATACCAAATAGCTTCTCTGGTGTGAAAAACTATAATAGTATACAAGATCCTAATGGATACTTAAGCGTGTGAAATAGGAAGAAAAGGGCTAAAGGTGTAAGGAAAGGGGGAAGGGTAGGGGCAAGGAAATAAGGGAGAAGAAAAAATATGAGAAAATGGAAATAAAGTGTTTGTTAATGGGGAGGGGAGGAGGGGATGAAGGGAGGGCAGGGACAAGGGGAAAAAATGAGAACCAAGTCCTGTCATGTGAAGGTACAGGATCCCAGTAATGAATGTAAATGTATTGTAGACCTAGATTGTACCAGTAAACTCAATTAAAATGAAAAAAGAAACTACAGTGAAATACCATTTTACCCTAGGAAGAATGAGCCTAAAAAACAAACAAGCAAACAAACAAAAAAAACTATTAAATGCTGGTAAAAATGTGGAGGAAAAAGGAGCCTTCTCATTGTAGGTAAGGATGTCAACAGGTATGACCACTGTGGAAATCAGTGTGGAGATTCATCAAAAACTAAAAATAGAAATTTCATTCAACTCAGCTGTCCCCCTTCTAGGAATCTTCCCAAGAGAGTTAAAATCATATTATAGGAATACATCATACCCATGTTTATGGCAGCATAATTTATAATATATAGATCTTGGAAACATCATATATGTCCATCAACAGATTTGTGGATAAGGAAAATGTGGTATTTATACACAAAGGAGTACTACTCTGCCGTAAGGAAGGATAATGAGGGATTTGCAGGTAAATGGATGCAACATGAGAATATAATGTTAAGTGAAATAAGTCGACACATAACCTCAATATTACATGTTTCTCATATGAGAAAAAATATATGTAAATATATAAATGAGCAAAATAAAAGATTAACAGGAAGTAGGAAGAAATTTATACACTTCCCAAATCACTTTCTTTCAAAAATACTTTACTATATATGCTAATTTGTTTCATTTATACTACTAGTTCATCTTAAATTCTTTTTTTTGGTACCAGGGATTGCACTCAGACCCTTGTGAGGCAGGCGGCACAACCATTGAACCAAATCCCCAGCCCTATCTTAGATTCTTGAAAAGAAACTTGTGTTTTGTTTATTTATTTTTTGTAAGAATCTTTTTTATTTGCTGGTACTCTTGAGTAACTACTTTGAAGATAACAATGAACAGTGTGTTAACTACTGTATTCTCTTATTATTTTGTTATAAGATTTTGTTTTACTTTTTTATAAAAGAAAAAATATGACATGTCTTGGTTCTCATTTTTTTCCCCATAACCCTGCCCTCCTCCCTTCCCTATTTACAAATACTTTATTTCCATTTTTTCATTTCCTCATTTTTTTTCTTTTCCCTTATTTCCTTTCCCCTACCCTTCCTGCTTCTCCTACAACTTTAGCCCCTTTCTTCCTATCTCACATTGTCAATTATACCATTTGGATCTTATTTACACTTTTAATTTTTCACACCAGAGAAACTATTCAATATTTACTCATGTGTGACTTATTTATTTCACTTAAGAGTATGACTTCAGTATGCATCCATTTTCCTATGATGAGAATCAAGACTTGTCATGTAAAGGTACAAGATCCCAATGATGAATGTAACTGTACTGTATGCCTAAAAAGTAGCAGTAAACTCAATGAGAAAAGAAAAAATAAATGCTCATGTGGAAATGCCTTTTATTTTTCCAGTCCTAAAGAATCACTAGATCATCTCTGCAATCACAAGGTAACACCATAGAAATCCATGGATGAAGAGAAGTGTAGTCTGATAGTAGACTGAGAAGAGAGACACATTAGATACAGAAAAAAAATGAAACCTGACTTCTCATCAAAAGAAGGAGGAAGAATGGGCAGAGAAGATGCCCAGATAGAATGCTAAAAGCAAAAAAAAAAATACATCAACTTAGAATTCCATATCCAGTGAAACTATGTTTCAGAAATATGGATAAAAGCCATGTCCAGATACAAACTAAGAAAAATTTACTAAGGAAGTTACAATAGTAACTCAGAAATACAAGAAGAAATGAAGAGTCCCAGCAGAAGAAAATGCATGGCTGAATACACAGAATTTTATATTTTTCTCTTTTCATACATATTTTATTTGTTTTCAAAAGCAAAATCTCAAGTCACAAGTCTTTAAAATGATAGAAAGAATAACTGTTTCAAAAAAGATCTGAGTTTTTTTGTTTTGTTTTTCTGGGGGGTACTGGGGATCAAACTTGGGTCCTTGTGCTTGTGAGGCAGGCAGCAGACCCACTGAGCTAAATCTCCAACCCCAAGATCTGAGATTTTAATGAAATTCTGTGATCTTAGATAACTCGGTGGGGGGCTGGGTATTGAACCCAGGACCTCACTGAGCTACACATCATTGCTTTTTTTATTTTGAGACAGGGTCTTGTTAAGTTGCCCAAGCACAGATGGAATATGTGATCCTCCTCCCTTGACCTCTGGAATAGCTAGGATTGCAGGTCTACACCACCATGCCTAAACTATCATTCAGTCTTTAAGCCTTAGTACTCCTTCCTAAAGTGGGATTGATAACATGCATCTGGTATAGTTGGTTCAGGATTAAGAGAATGAGAAGAAAACTTAACACAGTTCTTGGCACATGGCTGGTGTTAAAGAAATGATAGACATCTTCAGACCCTTTAAAAATTCATGAAAGACATACACAAAATATTTCTTTTCTAAATATAACCACTTGTTCATTTTTTGCAGCCTACATATATGTTTACTGCTTCAGAACAAGTAGCAACTCTCAGTCTACAGTAATATGAACTTTTCATGTGGACTTTCCCAGAATGTGGAACTGAAGACAGCTTAGTTCCCTGCTCATTGGAGAAGCACACCCCTCCACTAAGTGTGGTTCAGGGAATGCCATGAACCACAGAAACTCTCCTTATGATCCTGTTTCCTAAATCTGCAAGGCTGGGGCAGAGCCTTGTGATGCAGTTTAGTCTGGTCTTGAGCTCACTGCGCAGCCCAGGTTGGCCTTGAACTCACAGCAATTCTCCTGCTTCAGCCTCCCAAGTGCTGGAATTACAGGCATGTGGTACCACACCGACATAAATCCTAAATCTGTCTATATAGAATATAACTAATCTGATTCTTTGTTGTTTTGTTTTGTTTTTGTGATACAGGGAATTGAGCCCAAGGCCTTCACACTGAGTTACAGCTCCAGCTCCTTTTAAATTTTTTAATTTTTCAACAAGGTCTTTCTAATTCAGAGTTTCCCAGGCTGGGCTCAAACATTCAATTCTCCTGCCTCATTTTCCCAAAGATCTGGGATTATAGGTGTCAT
This sequence comes from Fukomys damarensis, assembly GCF_012274545.1. Classification (NCBI taxonomy): domain Eukaryota; kingdom Metazoa; phylum Chordata; class Mammalia; order Rodentia; family Bathyergidae; genus Fukomys; species Fukomys damarensis. The sequence continues at coordinate 60,108,287 of NW_022900926.1, read as the reverse complement.
CAAATCTGGCTTCCATCCCTTGTTTTCTAAGGTCTGCTGCTCACTGCCAAAATCAACTATTAACTCAACACTTCCATATTTTCTAAATCACCAGAATATTTAAAGAGTTCTATCCCCTTTGCTAGCCAGAACTCCCATCATTTATATAAGTCATTAAATCATGCTTTCTTAATCTAACTTTAAAACATTTAGGCAATGAATTGCTATTATTAAATTAAACTTCCCTGTGGTCTGTCACTTGAAACATTTCAAAGCCCTCATGAACCAGTTCTCTTTTAGGAAAAGTGAGAAACACATGCATTAAGAAATGACAGACTAGGGCTGAGGATTTAGCTCAGTGGTTCTGCTGTCTGCCTTGCTAAATTAAAGGTCCCAAGCTTGAGCCCCAGTATGAAAACAAACAAAACAAAACAAAACAGACTATTTTTTAAAATGTTAATTTTTGTTCTGAAGTACTCTTTTCAAGTAAGAACAGGCTTAAGTAAAAAATGTTCTTACCAAAATCCATTTTATCAGGGGTTCTTTGCACATTTTGCAAGTGGAAAGTTGAAAAACATAGCTGAGCCCTAGACTGAAGCACTAATGAAGGGACACTTGTTCCACCAAGGCAGCCAGCATGGCCATGTCCCAGACAGTACATGTTAGGCTCAGATAAAATATATTCATAGTAAAATTTGTGGACGGTTCAAATGTATCAGAAGCAGGCTTCAGTGCATTTAGCTTAAAGGAAAAATAATTTCACATTTCTCTCTTGAAGCTTAGGAACTCCAGCAGAACTTCCTTGGAGAAGAAAATGGCTCCCTGATTCTCATGAAGTGTTTTCACAAAGTTTCTCTCCACTATCTTCCTTTTCTATTTTGGACATGAAGAGCTAAGGAAAGCTAGTGTCTCTGAAAGGGAAAGAGAAGCAGAGCTTACCTGTGCCAGCTCTGTGAAGAGAAGAGTGGAGAGAAGCCCTTGCATGTCTCCAGAACCTGGGCAGACTGCAGAGACAAAACTGCACAGGGCTCAGGGTGCACAAAGCTCCCCTGTCTCCACCTCCCAGGCTACTGACTTGGAGACTGTTCTCTGTGTTTAAGGACCTGATTCATCCCCCTGTTTACTCACCTATGAGTCTTCCAGAAATAACTTGCCAGTGAGCAAGTATGTTGGGAAGGCCCAGCGCCTTCCTCCAGAGACTCAAGTCAATGAAGCTAGTGTCTTTCCTGCTTCTGGAGCTCAGAGGCTGCCCTTGGACAAAAGGGAGGAATCAGATACCTTTCCCTTCTTTGTCCTCTGCCTCTCTTTTTTATTTCCCTCTTCCAGTGTAATAGGGACCTAGAGGCTGATTCTGCAGATACCCAATGGGTGGGTAAACGTGTGATAAAACTTGTCATCTCTTCATTTTATATGTTTTATTACCTTAAAACTTTGGATTCATTTCCTACTCAGGTCTGTACATAGGCATATTAACCAGTTAAAGACAAGGTTTATTAAGCCTAAATTTGTCTCGTTTGTCTCAAACCCCTTCAAGATGAGAATACCAATTGTAACTAATTTTCAGGATTTGGAAATCCTGTCTAGTTGGCAGCTTTTACAACGTTCAGTTCTAAGCATCCCTGTAACAACGTTTAGAAGTCTCAAGTCATTGTCCTAAACCTACAACCTTGGATTCCAGGAACAGCAGAACTGCACAGTCCACCACAATGAGGTCCCCCAAAGTGGGAACAGTGACCCTGTGACAGGAACTGCAACTATCCTCCCAAGCAGGAGCCATCATCTCATGATGGGAACCGAATTTTCCCCTCCAGCAATGGTGGCTTTCTTCAGAGACTTCAGAGAACCAGTCTTGAGACACTGGTCCACCACATTGCAATTTAACCAGGATTACCAACTAGGATTAACTAAACTACCAGCTCTGTAAGCCCCCACCTATGCAAAACCCCAATGTTTCTGTAAGCTGCTGAAAGATGATTTTGAACAGCTCTGTGCTTAACAACATGCCATGCTGATTAAAGTTCCTTTCCTCTCCATCACCGCTTTTCATCTCTGTGCTTGACATTGTAGAACATAGACTGATTCTGGGCTGGTGGGACACTCAGAGCTGGGGCTTGTGCCCCAAAGCTACAGTATTGCCAGATCCATTCTGGACTGCTTTCTTAGCCCTCAAGCAGAGGTGCTGACCTGATTTCTCCTTCTTCCCACCTCACAACATCCTGGCCTGGGTTTCTCATTTCCCATCAACAATCAGTTTACAAAGGCCTTCGCTAAACTGCTCAACTCAATCAATTCTATTCAACAGGGGTATGAGGACAATGTGTACAAGAAGCTCTTCAGTTCCCACTTCTCCCCCTGATGCTTCCACACTATTACAACGTATTTCTAAAGCCATCTGGCCTGTTATTGAAAAACTCTAGAAGGAACTGTGAGACCTGACTGAGCTAAAGTGACTCCATGTTGGCTGGATAATGACTCAGAGACTGTTGTTTCACCCTCCCTTATCTTCAACAGGGTTTAAACCCAAAGTGCTTTTAAGATCTTAGAACATCCTGTAGGCATCTGTTAACCATCAACGTGTGGCTGCCAAATATGTGACAGCTGGCCACCAGTGCAAATCAGCAGACCATTAACCTTTGACACCTGACTGCAAGCTTTGAATGTTAACTCCCCCTGCATCCCCTTATAAGATGACCTCAGCTCCTGAACTAGCACCTCTCTGAGCTACTGCAAGAGTGCCATATGGCCAGACTAATAAAGGTCTGTTTCATTTCCAACTTGTCCAGTGTGCTCCTTCCCAGGTGATTCTTGTGGCTGTTGAGCTCCTCAGAGCAGTTGGTAAGGCTCTTGGTCTTACATTTTTGAAGGACCCAGTGAGATCCCTGGATAGGAACCCCTGGTCTGGCTGAGACTCCATAATGGGGTCCAGAAGGAGACTCTCAGGCACAGACCTTAAAAAACCTCTGGTGGTAAGCTTTTGGCTGGTTGCAACCATTTGTTGTCAGAAGTGAGGTGGCTGATGAGCCAGGAAGCCTCCCCTGACCCCAAGGTTCCTGATGAGGAACAAGGGCAGAGTAAGCTTTGTTTTTCTTGTGGCGCCTGTTCATTCTTGTTGTCCATACATCAGTGTCCTATCTGTTGCATGTAAACTTTCATATTTTCTTTTCAATCCATCAAGGACAACGATGGGAGGATCTTCCGCCAAGAATACCCCACTGGATTGTTTTCTCACTAATTTTAAATTGGCTTTCCTCACTGAACAGGAGGACACATACGGGGTTAAATTCTCTCGTGGAAAGCTTTGCTCCCTGTGTCAATTGGAATGGCCAGCTGGGGGCTCCTTTGAACCAAGACTTTGTTGGGCTGTATGGGGAAAAGTCACCAGGCACCCCAGCCACCCCAACCAGTTTCCTTATATAAATATTTGGATCGAGGCTTGTGAAGATCCTATGGCTGCATTGACCAGGAAGGAAGGGACTAACTGACATAGCCTGTGTTGGGTCTTGACTCCAGTTCCGCTGAAGGGAGTGGCTGTCCGCCTCCTCAGAAGGGAATAGGTGCACCCCGGGATTTCCTGAGTTCCCTTTCTAGGACTCGGAGGCCAGCTCACCCAGTAGCAGATCACTTGAACCTGGAACAGAGATAGCAGAAGGAAGGCATATGAATGGAACTGTCTAACTGAATGGGTTCCCTGGGTACCCCCTAGTTTGTTTTGCATTTGTTATGCTTTTGTCTTAATCAAACATTTGGGCAGATTACAGATTGAAGGCCTGGTTACCCTCCCTTCTCTGCTATTTTTGAAGATTTATGTCCCCAATTTGGGCAAAATAGAGTGCAGGCCTAACCATCCTACACTTTTGCCATTTGTGAGGGTTTTGAATGCCCTCAATTTGTTGTACTGTGTATTGTACTTTGTAAGGGGCCCCAGGGAGGGAGTGTGTTAACTTCTCATGTGATTCTGTGTATGAAAGAGATTTGGTTAGGACAGTGAGTGGAATGAGTTATGAAAGGTAGCCTTGCCTGTGCACCAAAACAAAGGGGAGGGAGCACTTGCACTTAAGGATCCCTTCCAGCGTTGTGGAGCTGGTGTGGGTCAGTCTTGCGAGTCTGTGGCCATGCTTAGAAAGGACAAAATTGAGACTCTTGTGAGGAGAAACTCTCCTTTAGTCTAAGGAGCTGGGAAGCTCACAGCCAGGCTGATGAGTGAATGAGGCCATTTTCTGGAATGGCACCCCACCCTTTGTTTGTCTTGCATCCCGGACAAGGGAATATCTAGTGGTCATGGGGAATGCTAATATTAAACCAACTGTTCTTAAATTCATGATTCAGAATTTTGATGAAGATTTTGTGGGGGACTATGAGATAAAACTGCAACCAAAGATGCTTAAGAAACCTTGTGAGTTATCATGGTCTCAGCTAAGCCAGATTTGGCCCCCAGAAAAAATGCTAGACAAAAGAAAAGTTATCTACCTTTGTTTTTACCTGAGACTTTGACAACTTGAAGCCTTGTGTGCTCTAGGAGCTGCTCAAGCTTCTGCTCTGCGGTAATCAGCTCCTAGTGAGAACTATTTAATTTTGGTCTTAGAACAACTGCTTGCCAAATCTGCTGTTTTTCCTGTGGTGAACTTGCCTCTCTCAGAAAATGTGACATTGTTGCAGGCAAATCACAGTGTTTCCCCTTTCGAGGAGGTCAAGCTGCCTTCCCCTACCCAAGTTGCTAAGATCAAAGGTGTGGAGGAGGTGGGGGGCAAAAACAATTGTTTAGCTTTACTGCACTAGAGGGTGCAAATGGGAAAACATGGTTGGACTCATAGAACAGGGCTTGCACTAAGATTAGAAAGAACTAAAATGAGAAAAAAAAAATAGAAAAAAAAAAGCACTGTAAGCCAGAGAAACTACAACTGTGTTTTACCAGACATCAAGAGATATTTACAAGAAAAATAAAGTTAGAAATTTTAACTGTTTGGTAAATGTATCTGTTTCAACTTGAATTAAGTTTAATTGGTGTGCTTTAAACACTTCTTGTGTTTTGAAAATTCTTGAATTGCAATTATAGGGTTAACTTGCTCTTTTTTGTACTTTGTGGAAAAAAACCCTCAAGGTTAAAAATATGCTGCTTGGGAGATAAAAGGACTTCAAAGCAGATGGGAGAATTTTTGGGGTAACAAGTTTTTGCAGGATCTGGATTCCAGGATTTGCAGACATAGACAAACCTCTATATGAATCTTTAAAGGGCCTCGAAGGACATTAATTATTATGGGTAAAGAGCAAGAGTCAGCATTTAAACAGCTAAAGCTAACTCTTTCTGCTGCCCCCTGTATCAGGGATCCTAAATGTGACCCAGCCTTTTGCTTGGTACATGACTGAAAGAAATCATACTGCTTTGGGGTGCTCACTCTAGAAGAAGTAGGCCCATAGAATCAGCCAATGACATATTTATCTTAGAATTTGGACCCAGCTGTGAAGGGATAGCTCCCTTGTTTATGAGCCCTGCCAGCTGCAGTTATGCTAATTAAGGAAGCGGGCCACAGGAAAAATAGATTGCTTGGTTTCCCCATGCCTTTTAGAACTATTGAATAACAGGACAGTGATGGCTCTTAAATAATAGAGTCACAGGATATCAGGCCCTCATCTGTGAGAATCCCCACCTATATTTTGTTCTAATTAAAACCTTAAACCCTGCAACTTTTTGCCCTCATAACCTGGCCCCCCTGACTACAACTGCTTCAGGGTCACTGATGAATTGTTCTCCAGTCAACCAGATCTGCAGAAAGACCCGCTGCCTGAGGCTGATTTTGTCCTGTTCAAGGATGGGAACAACTTCATGGAAAATGGGGTACGCTATGCTGGCTATGCAAAGATAACTCAAGATGAAGTGGTCTAAGCAGGACCCCTTCCCCGCTGGATGGTCAACTTAATGAGCAGAACTATGGACACTCATATAGGCTCTCCAAAGGGCAAAAGAAAAGACGGTAAATGTTTATACAGATTCCTGTTTGCCACCTAGTGTATCTATGGCACAGTCTGTGAAAGTGTGGTCTTCCCGCAGTAGAGGGCAAACTTATTAAAAATAAACAGGATAGAATATAGTTATTTGAGGCAATGTGGAAATCTGACAAAGTAGTTATAATAATTCAAGAAAGAAAAGATGCAACAACAAAAGGCAATGCTAAAGCAGACGTATAAGCTAAAGGCACAACTAAACAGAAACTTTAGATGATTATACCCATCCCTTGTAAAGGTTATAAATATGTGTTGATATGGGTTTGTACTTATTCTGGATGGCCTGAGGGCTTCCCTATAAAAACAGAGAGGGATTCAGAGATACACAAGATTTTAAAATGGGGGACTGAGTTTATCTTAAAATAGGAAAAAGACCCCTTTACAGCTTCTATGGGAAGGGCCATATGCGGCACTTATGGTTGCTCCCACAGCTCTCAAGGTATCTGAAGCTCAGCTACCACCATTGTAGAATAAAACAGAATTCCACAGATTTGAACTCCAGGAGAGTCACTCAGAGCACTCAGAGCCCTGCTCTCACCACACTAGAAGCTGGTGAGTCCACACACGGCTGAAGAATGAGAACTGTAATCAGTATATGGACTCATATTGTGTCAAACTGTTCTGAGCTATTATGCTTTTGATTAAGAGTTTATAAGCCTACAGATGATAAAAATACGTGACCTGTATGTGCTCTGGGGATCCTAATCCCCAACTTGTCTAAAAAGATGCCTTTACAAATTGCTATGATCCCTTAGCTAAAAATTTAAGTAAAATGATGAATCAAGGATTTGATTCTAACTAAAATCAGTGGGGAATGTGAGACCTGACTGAGCTAAAGTGCTTCCATGTTGACTGGATAATGGCCCAGAGACTTTTTTTTCACCCTTCCCTTATCTTCAACAGGGTTTAAACCCAAAATGCTTTTAAGATCTTAGAACATCCTGTAGGCATCTGTTAACCATCAATATGTGGCTGCCGAATATGTGAAAGCTGGCCACCAGTGCAAATCAGCAGACCATTAACCATTGGCACCTGACTGCAAGCTTTGAATGTTAACTCCCCCTGTATCCCCTTATAAGAAGACCTCAGCCCCTGAGCTGGTGCCTCTCTGAGCTACTCAGCTCCAAGAGTGCTATCTGGACAGACTAATAAAGGTCTGTTTCATTTCCAACTTGTCCAGTGTGCTCCTTCCCAGGTGACTCTTGCAGCTGTTGAGCTCCTCGGAGCAGTTGGTAAGGCTCTTGGTCTTACAGAACATGTGTGGACACCTGTAGTACAGGCCTGAGCAGAGCCCATTTATGTGGGCATAGTCCCAGGACAGATGAGAATAAGCTAACTGCAAGCTTATGGAGCCTATAGGCAAACACTTACTTTATTAGCAATCATACCCTTTACCTCAATAAGATTTTAAATATAACCTTATACAATCTCCTTTCAATGTCCTGACATGTGGCCATCAACCCATCCCCTCTTAAATTATCATGTGTGATCTTTGCTTATTTCACTTTCTAAACCTTGGCCTTTGCTGCTTTTTCTTAACATGCATCTGTAATGGAGCTCTGTCTTCATTTGGATCCAGTGTGAAATCCACTGTCCTGTGCCATCAGAGGGCCTGTTACCTATCATACCCTGTCTTATTTGCTACTTGATTTAGCCTGGAATCACAAGTCATTTCTGTGAGCACAATCACAGCTATATAAAGAAGCAGAAAGTAGGCCTCAAGTCTGAGCTGAGGGGCTGGAAAAATCTAGATTCCCATCCAGAGATAGGGAATCTGGTATCCTAGGAGAACCAGGGATGTCCTAAAACATACACACAAATTATAGATAGTTTGCTAAGTAGTGAGTTAAGCATGCTAATAGACATGTTAAACAACAAGAATAATAGCGGGGCAGGTATAGTGTCAATATCATATCCTGTTTCCTAAGAAAAGGGACAAATCCCAAAATGGCTTCTGTGAAAGAAAATGTATCTGACTTTGGTTCCATATGATCTTTCTATTTTCCAAGTTTAGCATCATCTTGTCCTTGGGTTCCCAACCTCAGTACTCCTGGCCCACACTATCCATCAGAATGTATTGTTTATTGTTTCTTGGCTCATCTATTAAATGGAATGGAATGGCAGATTAGATCTTATGCTCTAATGTATTAGTCATATTTCTGTATCATAAAAATATCTGACATAATCACCTTGTAAAGAGAGAAGACTTATTTTGGAACATATTATGGAGGTTTCAGACCATCGTTGGCTGGCCATGTTGTTTTTAGGCCTGTAGCAGGGTAGCACATCAAGAGGACAGCCAGACCGAGCTTCTCCACTGGCAAGATGCACACCTCTGGTGATGACAAGCTGTGCCAGCAGTGAGCACTGTGTCCTCCAGTTCCTAAAACCATTGTCATGGAAACATCAGCACAGCCATACTATTCCCTTCTTCTTTATCAGTCAATAACTGGTCAGACAAAGCTCAGGGGTCCCAGCCTTGGTTTGTGAGCTTCATACAAGATGAATCTTCCTTTCTTTGTCCATTTTCCCTTTTCCAGTTCACTGATTGTGGAGAGGGAGGTATCATTCACTGGAGAGAGAAGAAAGAGTGAAGGAAGGAAGGAAGGAAGGAAGGAAGGAAGGAAGGAAGGAAGGAAGGAAGGAAGGAAGGAAAATGGGAAGGAAAGAAGGAAGAGTCACTGCTGGTGTAGAGAACTATGAAGCAGAATCACTTTTTGCATCAATGAAAGTAGAGGGTTAATTACAGTAACAGCTGTCATCTGATGTGCTATCCCCCTGTCTAAATATAATCTTCAGTGCCATGTATTGGTCAATAGAGCTTAACAGTCTCAGAGTGGGATGAATACCATTACTATCTTTTTATTTTTGTTACAAGGAAATTGGAGCAGGACGACATGGTTAGCAAGAAGCAGCACCAAGTTTCGAAGCATTCCATCACCCTGCTCTTCTGCCATGATCAAGATAATTTATTGAGTTCTCAGTGCTTTTTTTCTACCTACTCACCTTCTGGTTCTGAAGAAGTTAGTGAGGCCCTTTCTACTTTCCACAATCTGCCCTCCAAACAGAAAAGAGAATCTGCTGGGGGGCTCCATGCTGCCATTTGAGATCCAGTATTGAGCTTGTTAAAGGTTCTGAGTTCAATACCCAGCACCAGGAAAAAACAAAACAGACAAACAAAAAAGCTATAGCCTCAAGTTCCCAATATAATTCTTGTGATACCTTCATGAAAAGTATGTTCATTTCCTTTTTATCCTCAGTGCATAGCCTTGGTTATTTTTGGTACTGGGGATCAAACTCAGGTCCTTGTGCTTGCAAGACAGGTGGTGGAATCACTGAGATAAATCCCAGCCCCAGCCTTGTTAAATAACACTTGTGCATTCTCCTGGGGACTCAAGTGCTGCCAGTGCCTCCTATGATGGAGGAAATGGAAGAGTCACCTGCTCTGCCTGTGTAGACCTCCTGTCCAGCTTGCAGTGAGCCAGGTCCAGGAACAAGCAAGGCCTGCCAACCATAGGCTGCCTGCCTGGCCACCTGCATGGGCCGTGGATCACAGTTTCTGAAAATAAGCCATGCCCTCATTCCAAGGAGTCAGCCTGTGGCCCAAGACACACAAGGCCAAACACCTGAGAATGATACATTCACCTTGTCACTTAGGCCTGTTGGTCTAGTTGTCAGAAGAATCCCAAAATGGGACAGACAGCTGAGTTAAGTAACTACAGGCACTGAGGAGCCAAGTGAAAAGCAGTAAGGGGGAGGGGAAAAGAACCATGTATTTTCAGAATTTCCAAATGTGGTGCAGCTTGTGTTTCAGGAAAGTAAAAGCATGCCTAATGTGGTATGCCACTCCTGACCCCAAAGTGACTGCACATGAGAATGCATCATAGTACTGTCAGCTGGAAAGGGGCCATGGCAGGGTGACTGGCATGCTGCAGTCAGAAGGCTCAGTTCACATCCATGGTATGCGATTTCTATGAACTCTGTGACTTCTGACAGTCTCCTTCAGCTCTCCCTGCCTCCACCCAAATTTCCTGATTCCCCCAATCCATCCTGAACTCTGCTATTCCTGTGTCTTTTGTAAACACACATATGGCTGGGTCATTCTCTTCCACGGTGCCCTTTGCACTTCATCTTGTGTACAGGATGAACTCCATCTGCAGTGCAGCCAGGTAGAAGCTCTTCCATGACACAGTGGACTCGCCTTCACCCTCTCCTTGCTCACTGTGCTCCCACACAGCACAGTGTACATGAGCCTTGACTATGCTGTTCTCCCAGGGCCCAGGAGAACTCCACCCATGTCATCTGGTGAGCCACTTCTCCCCAGAGGACCCTTCCTCACCAGGCCCTGGAGCGAAGAGCTGCTCAAAGCTCCTGCACCACCAACAGCCCTGCAACACTTGCACTTCAATGATCAGTGTGTGGAGATGGCTGTGTACTGTAGCTGTAACCGTAGTGACAGTTGCGTTAGGATGCCCAGCTAAATGATGCAGCAAACACAAAAACATCATTGTCTTGGTTTTTTATGTTGCTTGTTTGTTTGGGCGAGTATGGGGAATCGGACTCTGGTCCTTGTGCTTGTGAGGCAGGCAGCAGAATCACTGAGCTAAATCCCCAGCTTGAAAACATTATTATCTTGAAATACAAGTTTAGCCGGACTTATGGGTACACAGATTTTTCCCTGCGAGACTGGGCCATGTTATAATAGAGACAGGCTTGTCTTCATGGCTTTGGCACCCACAAAATGACTGGCACACCACAGATGCTTCATAAATCTTGCTTGCTACACATGCCTCGCAGCCGCATTCATATCCTTCAAATGATTCATCGTCTGACAGGTGAATAAATGCTCCGTGTTCTTTTGTCTCTCTATCCTTTTAGAGGAGACATGTTTAATGCTCCTGGCCAGCCCATGAACAAGCTCTGTCAGTGTTCTGGTTTGGGCTCCAGCATGCACTGCAATGGGCAGATGCGGGGTGGCACCAGGCTTAGAGTTAGGCTCCCCGACTACAGGTCACCCCAGCCTCTCCCAGCAGAAGCTCCTCCTCACTGGGAGCCCTAGGATGGGAGCGCTCTGCACTCCTCAGTATTTGCGTGTTCAGATGGAGAACCTTTTCCCTGCCCACAGCTAGGCCTTTTAAAGCATTTATTTTCTTTTTTCCCCACTCATTCAGTTAATGGGTACTTTTTAGGTATATAGTATAGTTATACTCATTATTGGGATCTTGTACTTTACGTGACAGTTCTTGGTTCTCATTTTTTCCCCTTGCCCCTGCCCTCCCTTCACCCCCTCATCCCCTCCCCATTTACAAACACTTTATTTCCATTTTTTATTTTCTCATAATTTTTTTCTTTTCTCTTGTTCCCCTTCAGATACCCTTCCCAATTTCCCTATACCTTTAGCCCTTTCTTCCTATTTCACATGGTCAATTATATTATTAGGATCTCGTGTGCTATTATAGTTTTGCACACCAGAGAAACTACTCAGCATTTACACATGTGTGACTTATTTATTTCACTTAGGACTATATCCTCAAAATGTATCCATTTTCCAATGAATGAATCTAATTTCTCATTCTTTATGGCTGAGTAGTATTCCATTTTAGAGAAAAACCACATCTTCTTTATCTAGTTTCCAACTGATGGGCAGATGGGCTGTTTCCAAGTTTTAGCTATTACAACTGTGCTGCTACAAACACAGGTGTGACTTCACAGTGATATGATTCTTTTATTTCTTTTGGAAAGATACCTAGCAGCAGTATGGCTGGGTCAAATGGAACCTCTATTCCCAGATCTTTGAGGTATCTCCATATTGATTTCCATAGTGGTTGCACCAGTCTGCACTCCCACCAACAATGGAGAAGGGTACCTTTCTCCCCACAACCCCACCAACATTTGTTATTGTGTGATTTCTTGATAGCAGCCATTCTTTATGGGGTGAGGTGGAATTTCAGTGTTGTTTTCATCTGCATCTCTTGAATGACCAGTGATGTGGAACATTTAGACATATATTTACTTGCCGCTTTTGCTTCTTTGTCTGAAAAATGTCTGTTCATTTCAGATGCCCATTTTTGAATTGGTCTTTATATTTGGGGGGGCTGATTGTTTTGAGCTCTTTATATATTCTAGATAATAGTTCTTTGTCTGAAGAGCAGTTGGTAAAAACTTTTTCCCACATTGTAGGTTGTCTCTTAGTTCTGTTGATGGTTTCTTTAGCAGTGCAGAAGCTTTTTAATAAGATGAAATCTCAGTTGTTGATTCTTTCTGCTATTTCCCGTGCTACTGAGGATTTGTTCATAAAGTCTTCTGCTATGCCAATGTCTTCAAGAGTTCTGCCTAATTTATCTTCGAGCAAGTTTAGTGTTTCTGTTTTAATATTTAGATGTTTAATCCACTTCGATTTTAATTTAGTGCATGGTGAAAGATAAGGGTCTAGTTTTAATCTTTGGCAGTTTGAGATCCAGTATTTCCAACACTATTTATTAAAGAGACTATCTTTCTTCCAGTGGGGATTGTCAGCTTCTTTGTCAAAGATGAGGTAGCTAAGTACATCTGCAGTTAGCTCTCTATCTTCAAATCTTTTCCACTGATCCTCAGGTCTGTTTCTTTGCCAGTATCTTGCTGTTTTTATCACAGTGGCTTTGTAGTATAGTTTCAAATTGGGAATTGTTTTACCCACTGCCATATGTCTGTTGACTAGGAAGGCTTTTGCTATGCTAGGTCTCTTATGGTTCCAAATGAATTTTTGGATTCTTCTTTCTAGTTCTGCGAAGTATAGTGTTGGAATTTCAATTGGTATTGCATTGAATCTGTATGTCAGTTTTGGTAGTATGGCCATTTTCACTATGTTAATACTTCCTACCCAGGAGCAGGGGATATCTTTCCATTTTCTTATATCATCTTTAATCTCTCTTTTCAGAGTGCTGTAGTTTTCAGTGTAGAGGTCTTTTGCTTCTTCTGTTAGATTGATTCCCAGATACTTCATTTTTTGGGGGGGTGCTATTGTGAAAGGAATTGTTTCCCTAATTTCACGTTAAGTGAGTCTGTTATTTGTGCACAAGAAGGCTATTGATTTTTGGGTGTTGACCTTGTATCCAGCTACTATGCTAAAATTGCCTATTAAGTCAAGAAATCTTTTGGTGGAGTTTTTTTGGGTCTTCAATATAGAGTATCATATCATCAGCAAATAAT
>NW_022900926.1:60069219-60094494 GCF_012274545.1 Fukomys damarensis | reverse complement strand
TTTCTGTTAAAATCTTTAAAATTTCCTCTCTTGTTCAAGCTTTGGGTTTTTCTTGCTGTTGTTTTTCTAGGAGTCTAAGAGTCGTTGTTAGGTTGTTTACTTGAGGTTGCTCTGTTTTCCTAATGTGGGCCTTCAGTGATATGTGATATGACTTTTCCATGTAGAACTGCTTTCATTGTGTCCCATAGATTCCTGCATGTTGTATTGGCATTTGTGTTTATTTTCCTCTCTTGTTCAAGCTTTGGGTTTTTCTTGCTGTTGTTTTTCTAGGAGTCTAAGAGTCGTTGTTAGGTTGTTTACTTGAGGTTGCTCTGTTTTCCTAATGTGGGCCTTCAGTGATATGTGATATGACTTTTCCATGTAGAACTGCTTTCATTGTGTCCCATAGATTCCTGCATGTTGTATTGGCATTTGTGTTTATTTGTAAAAACTGCCTGATTTCTTCTTTAATTTCCTCTGTGATCCATTGATTGTTCGTGAGAGTGTTGTTCACTTTCCATGTGTTTAGGAAGTTCCTATGGTTTCTTATGCTATTGATCTCCAGCTTTATTGCACTGTGATCTAATAATATATAGGGAATAACTGTGATTCTTTTGCATTTATTCAAACCTGTTCTGTGAACTAGTATGTGATCTATCTTGGAGAATGACCCATGTGCAGCCAAAAAGAATATATATGCTGATTTTGTAGGGTGGATCACTCTATAAACATCTAATAAGTCCATGCGTTCAAAAGCTTGGTTCAGTTCTAGTATTTCATTGTTGATTTTTTGCCTGGATGATCTGTCTTATTTGTGGTAGTAGGGTATTTAGTTCCACCACTACAATTGTATTAGTGCTTATTTGGTTTTTCATGTTTCTTAATATTTGTTTTATATAGTTGGGGGCATTTATATTTGGTGCATATGTTTATGATTGTCATTTCTTCCTCTTTGTTCCCTTTATAAGGATGTAGTGGCCTTCTTTGTCTCTCTTAATCAGTTTTGGCTTGAAATTTACTTTGTCTGCAAATAAGATTGCTATCCCTGCTTTTTTCTGGGCTCCTGACACATGGAGAATTGTTTTCCATCCTTTCACTTTCAGTCTATGGGCTTCTTTTTGCACTAGGTGTGTTTCTTGTATACAACATATTGTTGGGTTTTGCTTCTTAATCCATTCTGCCAATCTATTTCTCTTGATTGGTCAATTGAGGCCATTGACAATGCTGGTTATAACTGATATGTACTGACTTATTATTGTCATGTTATTGTCCTTTTGTTGACTCTTTTTAATTTTTTGACCTCTCCTTTTAGTTTCTTGCCTTGATTATTTGGTTTGCTGTGTTGGACCTCATGGTGTTGTGATCTTCATTGTCTTTTTCTAGGATATTTTAAAAAATTCTTTGTAGTGCTGGTTTGGTGTTCATGAAGTTTCTCAGGTGTTCTTTGTCATGGAAGTATCGTATTTCTCCATCCATTTTGAAAGAGAGTTTTTCAGGATACATCAGTCTTATGTGGAGGTTGTTTTTTTAGGACTTGAAGTGCCTCACTCCAGGCTCTCCTTGACCTGAGGGTTTGTGTTGAAAAGTCTGCTGTGATTCTGATGGGCTTTACTTTGCATGTGATTTGTTTCTTTTCTCTTACTGCTTGAAGTATTTTGTTCTTCTGTTGGGTTTCTCGGATCTTGATTATTGTCCTGGAGATGTAGATTTTTTTTTTATCATGGCTAGGTGGAGTCCTATATGCCTTGCTTATATGTATGTGAAATTCTTCCCCTCTGTTCGGGAAGTTTTTTCTCATTAATTCTGTGAACAGCTTTTTAAAGTCACTTTTATTTTCTCCTGCTACTTCATGGATTCCTATCAGTTTTATGTGATTCTTCTTTGCATCATCTAGGAATTGTTGGATTGATTTCTCATGCTCCCTTACTGTTTTTAAGAGACCTCTCTTTTCATGGTCACTGACTGCAATTATGTCTTCTATATATGATATTTTATCTTTGTATTCTTTTATTCTATTGTATACACGTTTGATAGAGTTTTTAATCTCCTAGATATCTGTTTGAATATGTTTAATGGATTCCATTTCTTCCCATATTGGGCATTCATTATTTCCATTTCTTTCTTATGCTAGGCCTTCATGGCTTCTAACATGGTCCTGAGCTCATCTCTTTTTTTGTCAGTTTCTGTTCTATAGTCTCAAATCATGATTCTCATTTTGCTCACCATCTCTATGGTTTTCTAGAAAATTATTTCTATTTTTAATTTTTCTAGAGCCTGATTGATCTCTTTTGTTTCTTCCTGTGCTTTGAGTTCATGTTGTTCTGGTGGTTCACTATTAGCCTTTTCTTCCTCACTTGCCCTACTATTTGCCATTGGTGAACTGGAAGTCTGTCTTTGTTTCTTGCTTAAGTGTTTTCTCATTTTTATTTTTGCTTTTGGGTTGTCCTTGATTCAATCTCTGGGTTAGTAAATATTCCTGATAAAGTTGTGTTTTAGCTTTTGATTCTCTAATGACTTATAGACATTCTAATTTTCACAATATCAGAGAAAACAACACATCAAATCAATCCCTATCCTTTATCACAATCAATACAATCAGCAACACATTAGGATCAGTGTCAACTTGCAAATTGACCACTTGTGGTAATCATTAATCTATCACCTTTAAACCATGTGAATTAAATTAAAATAAAATAGCAGTGCAAAATATGTTTGTAGTTAATAAGCTCATCCACGTTGCATATTTACCCTTTAGGATGGGGGGTCTAGACAGAGTTAGGATGTGAAGAGTAGATAAGTTAAAGAACTGGAGACGGTGTCAAGTGAAGCCAGAGGACACAGAATGACAATCTTTAGGAAACTGTTAAACACAAAAGGGATAGACAGAGTGTAAGTATAAGGACAAGAATATATCCCCTTAACAGCGATAGGGGCACATTTTGCCTTGAAACTACTCACCCTTGAGTGAGGCACAATGATTAAAAAAAAAAAAGAACAATAAGAAAAAAGAAAAAATGATGAAAGAAGAAATTTGAGTCAGGGCGGGAGCAATAACAGAAAGGGAGATGAGGGACAAAATGGTTGAGCAGGAGTCTGAGTTGGTGAAAGAGGACAGAAAAAAGAATTTACAGAGTGAAATGAGGAAAAGAAAGAAAAGAAAAAAATGACTTTGAATGGCCTCTTTCAGACTATATCTCTGCTGTCATAGTACACATCGTGTGCAGCCATGTGCAAAATCATATTCCCCTATCTCAGCTAGCCAATGGCAGTCCCCTGAGATGCAGACTGACCTCAGGCTGCAAGGCCCAAATTGAGTTCCCCGACCTCCTGCAGGGTTGAACTCCAGACAGTTCTACTACAGGTTTCTGCTGCCCTTTCTTTAAAGATCTTCAAATTTGGGAGCTCAGAAAATTACCCTTCATAACCAGCTATGCCTCTGCAGAGTGGGTCCAAGGACTAGCACAATCGGGTGGTCTGAGAGCAGGGAGTGGGGTGCTCAGTGGTGAGGCTACTCTCCTGGTGCTGTAGCAGCAATGGTGGCACCCGCAGGGGAGGGTGTGACTACCTGATCCTGGGGACTGGGCCCAGGCCAGCCGGAGGGAGATCTGATGTCTGAGCCGCTTTGCCGAATCTCACCCTCCTGGCGCTGGAGCTGCCAGTTGATTTCTTGATAGTAGCCATTCTTTGTGGGGTGAAGTGGAATCTCAGTGTTGTTTTCATCTGCATCTTTCAAATGACTAATGACGTGGAACATTTTTCATATATTTCATTGCTGCATTTACTTCTTTGTCTGAGAAATGTCTGTTCATTTCAGATGCCCATTTTTGAATCGGGTCTTTGCCACGACCACTCCAGTGGAGTCCGCGTGACAATGCCGGTCACCTGGCAGAAACCAGACCCGAGGTATCGTCCCCACGGGGTTAAGCCTCCTGGAAGTCCTTGGCACACACCGCATGCAAAGTCAGCCGTGAAGAGAATAGCTGGCCTCTCTGCCTGCAGTTTGGGGACATTGGGTTCATTTGTAATTCTGTTCTATTTTGTCTTTATTACTATTTCTTCATTATCTGTAGAATTGTATTCTGGGCCCAGGAAAGGTTAGGAACAATTAGATGTTCCTAGAGATGGGGAGGTGTTGGGGCACAAGAGGACGGGCGGCCAAAGTGCTGACCCTGAGCCCCGGACTGTGAAGTCCTGAAGGTGATCCTGAAGGTGACATGCTGAAGCCAGTCCTTTGTTTTACAAACTTGCCCTTCTGACTGCGTATAGGTGTGGTCTTACCATGACTTAATGGTCTTAGCTTTTGTGATGGTATATAGGTGTGGTCTTACCTTGACCTTGTGGTCTTAGTTTTTACAATACTATTGTCTATCTTTCTCATGCCTGCCTGTGACTGGAATCACTCTTGAGGTGTGCCCTTGAAACTAGTATATAAACACCTAGAGTTAGAAATAAAATTGCAGCAGCATTTGCAAACTTCACCTCGGTGTTGAGTGCTTTTGTCTGACTGTCATCGCCAAACCTGCTCCCACCTTTCAGAGAACCTGCATCTCCTCGTGAAATCCCGTGTTTGCTGCCCTACGGTCAGTAGCAGGTCTTTATATTTGGGGGGCTCAAATTTTTTGAGTTTTCATATAATCTAGATAGTAGACCTTTGTTTGAGGAAGAACTGATAAAACTTTTTTCCCATATTTTAGATTGTGTCTTAGTTCTGTTGATGATTTCTGTTGCAGCGCAGAAGCTTTTTAATAAGATGAGATCCCAGTTATAGTTTCTTTCTACTAGTTCCTGTGCTACTAAGGATTTGTTAATGAAGTCTTGCCCTATGCCAATGTCTTCAAGAGTTCTGCCTAACTTATCTTCCCGCAAATTTAGTGTCTCCTTTTTAATATTTAGATCTTTAATCTACTTGGATTTTAGTTAGGGCATGGTGAAAGATAAGGGTCTAGTTTTAATCTGTGGCAGGCTGAGATCCAGTTTTTCCAACACCATTTATTAAAGAGGCTACCTTTCCTCCACTGAGGATGGTTGGCTCCTTTGTCAAAGATGAGGTAGCTGAGTACATCTGGAGGTGTTTCTGTATTTTCCAATCAATTCCAAATTGTCAAATACTTTTTCTGCATCTGTCAAGAGGATCATATGGTTTTTGTCCTTGACTCTGTTAATGTAGTGTATTGCATTTACTGACTTGCATATGTTGAGCCATCCTTGCATCCCTGGAATAAATCCAACTTGGTCAGGTTGTATGATCTTGAAGCATTTATTTTTGTGTATTCCAGTGGGGGGGACTGAGATGCAGTATAATAGGAGAGTGGGGAAGGATGTTGAGCACCTCTTTTAGGTTTCTGAATTGCAAGCATTCTTACAGAAAAAGGTAAAAGTATTTCGGACATAAAATACCCTATGGCTCCATGTTCGGCCCTAGATCTAACCTGAAATCTGTTGGGAAGGGAAGGAAAAGGCTCTCAGTCTGTGGGATTCCCGCATGGTGCTGCCTCTCTTGACCACCAGAGGGCTCGCCCAGCTGCTCCAATGGAGGAGTCACTCAAATTCGGGATTACAGGGCCTTTTGTTTTAACAGGGAACTAAATTGTATTTACTCAGGGGCCCTATAATGTGATCAATGCTTTTTCTTTGATTATATACATTTGCTGATTGGGCTGTATTATCACCTTTCTTAGAAGCCACACGTATCTCTATAAAGTCTCATTTGGGCTTCTTTAGAGAAAGGAGGGCTAAAAGACAGTGTAAAGCATCTTGACTCAAGTATCCTAGACACACACATGTACAAAAATGTGGCAGACTCATTATTTTACACACATAATTTGTGCTCATAATTACAATTTTTAAAGAAGAGCTGGGTTATAGCACAGTGGTAGAACACTTGCTTAGCATGCTTGAGGTATGAGTTCAGTCTCCAGAATACCCCTTCTACCAGCACAAACATGCACACACACTCACACAGAGGCCTAGAGATTCTGTACACATGACCATAAAATATATTTCAACACTTTCACACAACTTTTCATTGAGGCTTTCCATAAGTAACAAGTTGCAGATGGGGCATTTTGACTCTAGGTTCAAAACCAGCACTGTATTGTGTGAAAATTTATATTGGAAATGATGAAAAATGTGCTGACCCATAATGTAGCTCAAAATTTTGGTACTTTATGGTCTCCATAATCAGCTCCTGTGTAACTGCTTGGTGTTATCTATCATTACTTCCTCATGCCCTGGTCCAGCCTACAGGTTTCACTCACCCCTCTTCCCCAACCTAATTCCTTAATGACATTTGGGATTCATATTGGACTATTGCTTATTCATACCCCTTCCCCCTAGTGTGTGTACAAATCACCATTGTAGCACTTACCACAGAACCCTGAAGCTAAATAATGTACTCCTACCTGGCAACTAACATGACTTCATTCACCGCACATTTGCTGATTGTCTACTAAGTACTGCTGTGGGACATAGACAAAACAAGCATCACCCTCCCTCATGGAAGTTACAGTAATTCTTCTACCCCTTGCGCCCAAAGTGCTTACCACATTCTTCAAACATCTCTCTGTGACTTTCTCTTAGAATCTGATCTCAGCACCACAAACTGCCATCACTAACCTCCTCAGCCTGTGTGGACACAGTACCTAAAGCCCAAATCAGCCTGTTTGAGCAGAGGAATAAGTACATGGGAGAGGGCACCAGAGAAGCCTGACCACTGTTCTGCTGAATCACTGCTGCTTGCACTTCCATCCTGGAGTCATGCCCGCAAGCGTAGAACAAAAGCAATGATAGTTTCAGTTGAATGTAATTAATTATATTATTTTGAACTGCTCAGGGTTAATTCCACTAAAATCTCAGGGCATTAAGAAAGAAAACTAAAGAAATTAGGTGTAAGTAAAATCTTGCATGCCCTGAATTCTTGTGGATTTTGTTCTGTATCTCTCAGAACTCTGGTGACTCCTTATTTCTATCATTAAAAGGCTAATACATACAATTCATAGGACTATTTTCCAAAGAAGTCAATTTACTTTGATTTATTTAAAAATGAAAATTAGAAAAAATGTTGTTAGTGGAGCCTGTACCTAGATCTAACATTCATTCTTCTGCTGAAAATCCTGCATTATTTTATATATATATTCAAGCCTTCAACTTAGGGAAACTGTCTTTTAAAATCATGTGTTGATGTTTTATCATTACCTACAATTTTTTTGGTAAATTTTGCAGTTGACAGTTTCCATATAAATTTTCTCCAGATAATTTCTTCCATGAACCAAAGGGTAAAAACCTTGGGTAGAATCAAAACTATATTTGCAAACTAGTATCCTATGTTGGCAGAAGTGTTATATATCTCTATTCCTCATAACCTTTGCTATTCATACATTTTTAAATTCTGATAATAACATACTCTGAGCAGCTATGAAGAATGCACAGTTATACTAAAGGCAAAAGAAATCGATCCTCTTAATTAAAAACTTCATAATCATCTTTCTGAAAATGAAATGTGTCTACAATTTATTTTCAATGTACAACTTCTGCATTTCTTAGAAAGTTTATTACACCTGCTTGATGATGCTTAATCTTCTGTCTTATTTTGTTTTTAAGTTATTGTTTCTAAGTATTTTCTATCTTCTTTCTGATACTACTCATATAGCTGTTTTTGCATAATAAACTGGCTAAATCAATTTTAATTTCATGATATCTGCAAGCTCTCTAGATTGCTTTATATTATATTTCTTCTGCTATTCCAACACATTTAATTATGCCTGTACAATGAATACAATAAGGTTTCATCTAGATAATTAATTGTGATAAGCTGAGAAAGTTCCCCTGGCATATAACAACACACTATGCTTACACAAAGTCTAGACTAGTTATCACTACTCTATTTATAGTTCTTAAACCCTGGGCTCAGGAAAATTAAATTTTAGATTATTTTTATTCATTATTTCCTATGTGCTAGAAAAAGACATGGAGATTTATAATGATATCAATTAAAAAGAAATATTGACAGCATCCAAAAATGGTATAGAAGCTACATTAGTCACTTTCTTGTTGCTGGGACCAATACCCAAAATAACTAATACCTGAACCTTAAAGAAGGAGAAGTGTATTTTGGCTCTTGGTTTCAGAGGGTCCAGTCCATGGTCAGCTGGCTCAAAGACAGAAACATGTGGTGGAAGGGTGCTGTAGAGGGAAGCTGCTCAACACCCTCTGAGGTCATCTCCTAGTGGTTTACTTCTTCAAACCAGGTGCTACCTCATAACAACACGCTAAGCTATAAACTCCTTAATGGATCAATCCAGTCACATTCCAAAGTCCCACCTATGAGGACTTGAGACTTTGAGGGGATATTTTATATCTAAACCATAACAGAAGCTCTATTTTCATTTCCTCTTCTTAGCAAAGCACAGAAAATAGTGAGGCTCAGGAGAATTTAATTCTAAAACTCATATAGGAAGGCTGGTGGTATAACTCCATTGGTGAAGTGCTTACCTAGCATCCGTGAGGTCCTGATTTTGATCTCCAGCACTAAAAAGGAAAAGAAAATAACAGGTGCATCATGAAAATTCAGCACTGTGACTTTACATGAATGTGGCAAATCTCAGTCTTGGAAATTTGATATGGAAATGTGGAAAAATATTAAAATTAACATATATTCATATTACTTCAAAAGCAGATGTTGTTCCTGAGAACAAGTTATGCCAAGTTGTTGCTGGTGTGTACCCACTTGAATTATTATGCATAATTTAACCAACAGGAAATATTGGGATTGGAAGGCCTCCACTACAATTTTTGTTTTGTTTTCTTTTTTCTATTATCAGGGTCTCCATCGACACCTCTCTTGGCTTCCAGCAAACCCATTACAGGCTGTATCTACCACTTTGTGATCAATGGGCGTCCATAACCATCATGGAGGTGTCCCTAGTCAGTGGCACTGTGAGCATCAAATCCTACCCAGCAGCATGAGTCAACACACCACACTGCTGAGGTTGTTTGTTTTGGTACTGGTGAATGAATCCAGGGCCTTGGCTCTGAACTACATTCCTGGCCCCTTTCTGATTTTTTACTTTGATACAGTGATTCGGTACCAGGGATTGAATTTGGGACCTTGCACTTGTGAGGCAGGACGTGGAATCACTGAGCTAAATCCCCGACCCTTTTGGTACAGTGTTTCATTAAGTTGCTCAAGCTGAGCTAGACCTTGCCATACTCCTTTCTCAGTAGCTAGAGTGTTTTAGAATATTGAAATAAACACACAGCAGCCAGGAGAAACAGCAGTTCCTTCTTGTGGTAGAAGCTCTCCTCTAGTAGAGCCATACTTAAATGAATCACTGGGGACTGGATGCTTCTAATTTCTCATTTGGATTCTTGGAACCAAAAAGTCTGTGGTGGACAACAATAAAAGGAGTGGAAAACTAACTTGTACTGAGAACACACATCCTGCTGATAAAATTGCTGTTCATGTCTCTAACAAAATAGAGGGGATTGAAAATAATTGAGATGCTTTATATGCATGCTCCAAATCCCCAGAAAGAGTATCACTCTTCTGTATTACAAATGTGCACTGATAGAAAAAATACAAGGGATTCTAAATAACACAAGTACACATATTTACACTGGGACTACATCCTCAGATTCATCTGTCAGGGGTGAAAACCTTCAATCCATACAACTATTCTTACCTAAAATTTTATCATCTTTTTTCCAAGTATCTATTTGAACAAAGCCTAGAAAATTAAAGATAGATTTTAATAGCTAATGGAATATTAAAATATGGAAAATACAATAAAGAATTATAAATTGTAAGACCTAAAGTCTCACTTCCACTCCACGGAGCGTGAACAGCCAAAAGGCCTCCACCATGCTGGGCCCTAACACCCAGCGAGGCTCCGCGAACACGACAGAGAACCGAGAAACCCAGGAAGGAACACACCAGGCTAGATGGTAAAGAGACCTTTATTAGTCTGGCCAGACGGCACTCCCGGAGCCAGGTGGCTCAGAGAGGCAACTGCTCAGGGGCTGAGGTACTTTTTATAAGGTTTTTCTAAACAAAGAGTCAGGGAATTCACAGAACAAGACTGCAAACACATTGCTTATCTTATGCAGGAAATGTTCTAGGGTCACCTTTTGTCAAACCATTTGCTCCTGGGCGTTGTTTTAACCAAGGTAGCAATTAGCATATGAAGAAGCAGAGTCTGGCCTATTAGCATGGAGTCACTTTAGCCTACTCAAGTCTTACATAAATGAAAAGATAATCAACTCTGAAGACAGAATGACATTCATTGTATGAGGGAGCATTGCAGCTCAGGTATTTTGTCTGCTGGGCAGACATCTTGACCTAGGAAACAGGATTCAAAGCCAGATAGGTAGCAATTAGCATATGAAGAAGCAGAGTCTGGCCTATTAGCATGGAGTCACTTTAGCCTACTCAAGTCTTACATAAATGAAAAGATAATCAACTCTGAAGACAGAATGACATTCATTGTATGAGGGAGCATTGCAGCTCAGGTATTTTGTCTGCTGGGCAGACATCTTGACCTAGGAAACAGGATTCAAAGCCAGATTGCCTGCCTCTCTGGGCCACCTGATGGTCCCTTGCTTCCTTGCCTCTGAAGACTGCCTGCCTCAGGCCAACCTCCTGAGCACTAACGCAGGAGCCACAGACCCAAATGCCCAGGACAGAGAGGCTCCTGCACCTGGGAATCAAGCAGCGGTACCCGGGGAAGACCAAGAGGGCACTTGTTGTCATCTCATCCAGTTAGCACCATGAAAGAACTCACGCTCAGAAGGGCCAGAGCTTCCAAAAGGTAAAGGAACTGCAAAATCATGGAGTTTGAAATTGCCTGATTTTTCATTTGGGAATTAAAGCACCAACCACCACCAAGGGAAAATACATGCACACCAAACAACCTTCTGAGAGCTATATGTGGTTTCTGGCCTAAAGACTCTGAATTTAAGGGTTTGGGACCATAACCAAAGCTTTCAAAACACACTGAATTCTCATGTATCCTCTATCAGATCCAAGCAGTTGGAAGTGGCTCTATAATAACCATTTCCTGAGGCATCCAAGAGGGCTGCTGTGTCACCTCGTTCTCATCCATGATAAGCTGCAGACCCTGCCTGCCCCTCCAAACGCGCCAGCAGGCATGCATATATTCACATACAAGTGGTGATCAAAAACTATAGTGAATGCTTAAATTAAAATTTTTATTACAGTTAAGAGATTGCCATTAATTCCTTCAAAGTACTTTCCTCACTTTGAACACACTTACATTATCAACTTTGCCACTTTCTGATGCAGTTCTCATTCTCTTTCATGAATGTTTCCATAAGGTGTGATAAAAAATATGATGAATGCTGTTGCCCAGTGCCATCCAACATAAAGCCATCCTCAGAAAAACATCCTAGTGCCCCCATCCCCTGTTCCCTGGATCTGGCACTTTGAGACTTCTGGCTCTTCCTCAGAGTCAAAATAAGCATGGGAGGTCAACATTTTAAATCAGTTCAGAATATCAGGGCATCTACAGCAGCACGACAAAAGATAGTTATGAAACAGGACTTCCACGGCTGCCTCGGAAAGTGGCAAGAACAATGGAAAAATGTGTGTTTAAAGCAAGGGGGAATATTTTCAGGGGCATTAGTGGCAATGTGACTTTCTCTATAGTAACAATTTAAAATTTAAACACAAGCTGCATTTTTCAACCACACATCATACATGGGGACCAAGACTATGAAAACTCTTAACTCACCCTCTCTCTGTCTCTGAATGTAGCCTTACTGGTTTCTTTCTCTCACCTGATGCCTACTAATAAATATGGTTCTAAGAGCTTCAGACACTTCAGTTCTTACTTCTCAAGGACCTCAGATATCTTATTCTTATTGGGAAGATGAGGAAACAGACATGAGATACATATGATGTGGATTCATAACTGTCCTCCCCCTAAAGGAAAAGTGTACAAATCAATGCATAACTAAATGAGTTTAGGAAATCAGAAGCTGTGTTTCTAACTCTGATGGGCTGGGAATGCCAGGTCAGACCATTCCATAAACAGGGGAAATCACAGATGGGAATCTGAGTCAAATATGAATGAGCATAAATATTACAAGCTTTGAAGTAGAAATAGAGTGTTTATAGATCATGAGGGAGAAAGACCAGTGACAAAGAAATGAGGGATCTGGTGAGTTTGGCCCGTCACGACTATAGGTCAGGCTTTACTAAGAGGACAATCTAGCAAAGAAGTTTCCACGCTGAGATCTTTCATCTGAGATCTGCTCTTGCTGGCAGGGGTTTGCTTCTCTTCCTACTTTTGTCTTGGAGGGCGGGCAATAGAGCTGGAACCAATCGGTGATAAAAGAGGGGGCTGTATGAACTGTCCAATCAGGTGGGCCAAGGTAGGCGGGTTCTTCCGGTGTCATGGCGCCGAAGTACCTTCCTAAACTCTGCTCCAAAGCCTTCTGTGACTTCTACTGGCTGCGGCCTACACAGGAGCGACCCTGGGAGACCCAGAAGCCTCGCAGTGGTAACAATGTGGGATGGGAGCTCTGAAATTGGGTGGAATTAGGGTGAGATCTGGTTAGAAGTGGTCAGAACCAGCTCCGGTTGCCAGAGCCTCTGTGCTAAGTTTCAGACTCTGACGTTCTCCTGGACTGGCAATAAAACATTCTCTGTACCTCTTAGCCCTTGCTGGCGCAAGGCAAATTCCAGGTCCCCAGAACCTTGTCCCCACTGGGACACCCACCGCCAGCCCACAATGCCATCTTGGGAAACCCCCTGCTGCCCTCGCATCTCCACCAGTCGGGAAAGGAAGAGGCTGGGGAGACCCTGACTCAGATGTGGGTTGAATCCGGGTGCAGCTGTGGTGAGCTAGGTCCTGGTCTCACTCCTGCCAGCAGCACATCTGGAGTGTCTGAAGTTTATAAATGTCTGTGATGCAGGGTCTCACAGCCACAACTCTCCTCAGAGTTCTGCTTTTTTTATATTTACAGCGATCTCCTAAATTTCCAATATGTCCTCACATTTCCAAACTCACTGTAGGTTTTGACAGAGGTCCGGAGAATTCAAAGTATGGTGGTGTGCCTCAGTAGTGGAACACTTACGAAACACTCAGTGAACACCTTCCTGGGTTCTATAAAAGGCAATGCAAAAGAAATTTGTAATCTTACTTATTTAGGTGACACCCCGACTCACAATTAGACTGTTTAAGTGAGGACTGCCATAGAGTTTAGGATTTTGAGAAAAATGGAAGGGATGTAAAAGCATTAGTAAGGCCAGAACAAAGTGTACCCTCTGAGGACAATATCCAGAAGGGGCTGCCTCTTAAATCCATGCTGAGAAGCGCCTTGAATTGGAGCATTTGCATGGACATATATATGTGATATGTTTATGAGTGGAAAGGGACAGGGGCGTCATCTCTTAATGGCTATAGAATTTAGCCAGATTATAGACATTGTTTAAATACTGAAATGCTCTCTGAGGCAGTCTTTAAAAGGAGTACTAGAGTAGAAACCCCACATAGAAGTTGTGCAGGGATCTCAATCATTAGACATAAAGGGTTTTGTGCTTAGGGTGGATCAAAGGAGGTGGAAGAGAATGGCATGATGAAGGGTGACAGTAGTAGCACCTAAACCATAGATCTCAGATTGTTCTTAGGGAAAGCATGAAGGAAGAATTGTGTGCTTGCTTGGTCTGTGAGTTGGTCAAAAGTCACAGGCTTGAAGAAGGGGAACTTAATAATAGATAAATCTGTCTTCTGATATCACTAATCATTTCTGAGGTAAAATGGGAAATTAGGAGACTGTCTGGCCTTGGTGTAGGTTTTAAAATAGTGTGGGCACCATCACTGAAGTTGAATGAGAGTTTCCCCAGGCTACAGATAACAAGTGTGCCTGATGTTTTTATTGTACAGGAACTGAACTCCAGAAGTTTGCTCTGAGCTACATACCCCAACTTTTTAAATTTTAAAACAATCTTTTAAAGTCTTAGTAAGCTGCCCAGAGTGGTGTAATGTTTTGATAGTGTTTGTACCATTGACTGTGCCACTATGCCTGTTTCAGACTGGTGTTCTTTATTGATCGTGATTTACCCAGATTTCAGTGCTTTGAGTATAGTAAAAATCAGCAAGGCATGGTGGTCCACCTTTACTGTCAGACACTTGGGAGGCTGAGATAGGAGTATTACAACACCAAGCCCAGCCTGGACAATTGAGGAAGATCTTCTTTCAATATGAAATATAAATTCTGTGATTTATTTCCACTTAACCGTAACTCATTTAATATGCCCTAGTCCCTGTGATAAATCTCCAATACTGAAGAATAAATGAGCAATTATTTAGTGGAAATCTTACTTTGAGTTTTTTATTTTATTCTTTTTGCATATGTATGATACTTGCTCATGGTGGTGGACAGCGGTAATGAATCACTCTTTCAGCAACTGGCCACCAAGGGTGAACAAGCAGTGATGTACAGTGCACTGTGCTACCGACCGTAGGGCAGCAAACATGGGATTTCACGAGGAGATACAGGTTCTCTGAAAGGTGGGAGCAGGTTCGGCGATGACAGTCAGACAAAAGCACTCAACACCGAGGTGAAGTTTGCAAATGCTGCTGCAAAATTTATTTTTCAAAGAGCTTCCTTTATACAGATTTCTATTTCCTTATAGCAAGTCAGGGGCAATGAGCTGATCTCTCTAGGCATCTATTTCCGCTTGCTGAGTTGGCGCCTGCCAAATACATCATTATAGAATACATTGTGAAAAGTTAGCAGGAGTTTAAGCTTTCTTTCCATCTTAGCTGATAATATGCCAGTGGCCATTTTTTCCCCAATGAATCATTGTTTCTCAGATGTTTGACAGTATATGGTAATTCTGATGAAGTGTCAGTAACGTCTGTAACATTACATGCTATTTTCCTGAGAACTATTTCCTTAAAAGAAATATTCCCCTTAAATGCACTTTCTGTTCAGTTATTATTTGACTGAGAAGGCTGTGTCCAAACAGTGACATTCTTATCCTCCATATCTTTGGGTACATCTAATCCTTCTCCTTCTTGAAAACCACTAGGCATTTTCAAAAAACACAAACACACAGAGATCAATAGAAAATAAATCAAAATTGTAACAGAACCCATTGTCCCCAAGCTGCAGGTGAAGAAACCAACGATTCCTTCTTTGGCTGACTTTCAATGCGGTGCATGCCAAGGACCTCCAGGAGGCTTGACCCCGAGGGGACGATACCTCAGATCCGGTTTCTGCCAGGTGGTTGGCATTGTCACGCAGATTCCACTGGAGTGGTCGTGGCAGCACTGTATTCAATAAAGTGCATGAGACAGTTAGTATTTTATTACGGATGGATTTTGTATTGTGTTACATATATTTCTCCAAACACAGATCAAGAAAGTCTGTTGAGCAGGTTTAAATGATCCAAGGCCTAGCAGTAATGTTTGCTTGATCAGACATATTCTGTACCTTTTAACACATTTTCTTTTCAAATTCCATTGGGTTGATCATGGTGTTTTTCCTTTCTAACTCAAGTAATGTGTCTACTTCAACTCTTCAGAAAGTCTCTGATGAACATTATACTCATCAGATTGTTTCCTTTTTTGAGAGCTGCATTAATCAGGTTCTCCAGAGCATCTAAATCTAGAGAAATATGAGTAATATTTGGAAAAGGGGACGCTACTCTGAATTTTGGGCTTTTTTCCTTGTTTGCTTTGATTTGGTTGTTTTTATTATTAATAATATAAAGAGTGCCCCACTCTAACCATGCTGTGGTTTGCTTCACATAACAAGGGGATGGAATAGAGATTTCAGTGATCAGACACAGGCCTGAGCAGCTTGAACACAATCCACCAAGCCTGTGCAAGGCTGAAAACACTTTCATCTTAGTTCTAATTTATGTTGATTTTGTAAGTCTTTCTCACTGGATAAACATCTGCTTTACTCCTGGATAAACATCTGCTGTTCTCTGCCTGTTTGCAGACTCATAATCCCACTTCCATTTTCATAACATTGTAGAGTTGAAGGCATACCTGTCCAGGGCTCTTTCCTCTTTGCAGTGATTTCTATCTCTCTGGGAAAAGAAATGGACATAGGCCTTTGTTATTTATTCCATAAGTTATAATTGACTGCAATCCCTGAAGCCCCTTAAGTTCTCTTTGTTCGCCCACATGCTGAGAACTGACCTGCCATGTTGGTGTCTTGGAGATGCCTAGGGGAATGGTCTGTGATACAGCTGAGATAAAGTGTCGAACTTTGGTTCAAAGTACCTTTTAGTCTGTCTGTATCTCCCTGTGGGTGTCATCATCCAGGATGAAGCAGTGGATCCTGTTCTGGACTTGCACACTAGTGACTTCTGAAGTGTACTGCGTGTGGTGAGGACAGAGAAAGAGAGTGCAAGAACACACAGAGTACTTTGTGGAGAGCCACTGAGCTTGGGTTTGTGGTGCAGAGCTAGAAATTTGGCAGGTCTTGGGGTCTGCCCTTCCTCATACCTTGTCCTTCAGGAGCTTATGTGTCCACTGCAGCTGCTGAGTCAGTGGTTTTCAGAGAATGGTGACTGTGCACATCAAAAAACACATGTGTGTCCCACCCTTTTTCTTAAAATTATGACATACAGCATAAGGAAGACTTAGTGGCACTTGAAAAATGTCCCATAACAAACAGGATACCTCTTAGAAGGAAATCTTGACCCAAAATATCACTAGTGCTATGCTTGACAAACCTGAATTTTTTTGTGAATGTCTACTTTTTAAAGATATTTTTCTGTTTGGTACAAAGTGTAATTATATCTGAAACCTATTGTCTGAGTATTTTTAAGTGCATTAGAGTCAATAACAGAAGGGACCGTGAAAGTGGGTTGCAATTGAGGCTCATAAGTTTTTTTTATACAGTAAAATTGCATTGTGTAGTAGTATTTTATATAGTAAAATAACTTTACAGATTTCCTCGGGTCAAACTAAAATCAATCTGTTGGGTTACAAGTGTGGTTGCCTAGTTAATATAGATCTAATACTAAAAGAAGGCATATGGCAGGATACGTCTGCAGGAATCACCAATTTAAGTTTATCAGTAACTGTTACTACAAAAAGAACAAGGGCATTCCTGGAAGGAGTAGGAGTAAGGGTCAGGGTATTCTGGTCACCATCTGGTTGTTTGTTACATTGTTTGGGCTTACCTGATCAGATGCTACTAGTTACACTATAGCTTTGAACTGTGATTTATGTGTGGTAAAGCTGTGGGACTAGCCATTATGTCTCCATCTTGTTGCCTGGTTTCTTTCAGCTCAGACCCCAGCTGCAGACCCAGTTCACCTCCTCTTGGATGTGATTCTGTCTTGGGCATGCTCTCTTTCTAACTGCCTATTAGTAATTACCTATCTGCAATATAAACATTCATGGACACATTTTTGTGTGTGGACTTATGTCTTCATAACTTCTTTATATAACAAAAATAGCACTAATGACCAGTATGGAAACGATTATGGTTATACAAGGATTGTTTCATTCAAAACTCATGATAAAAATCTAATTCCCAGTAGTATAGATGAACTGGTAAATAGCCAGTGGTACATACTAATAAGTGAAAAAATCTGAATATATATGGACAGTTGGGTTACTTAGGAGGCAGATAGAAGTAGGTAAGTTTTTTTTTTTTTTTGGAGTCCTTGTTACTGAATACTAGAATTGAAACAGAGTGAGAGGAAAGCACTTAGCTGCACTCTTAGACTCTCTCAATGTGATACCTGGTGTGATTAGCTCACATCTCTGTTAGCAAGAAGGCCATTACCAGATTTTCATTTCCCACATTGTCCCAGAACTGAGAAATGAAAGTAACCTCTTCATTATTTATTGAACATGAAATATTTTGTTTAGAAATCAAGGACTGAGAAAATACCTGCATTTTTATAAATGCAGAAACTGTCAGGGTGTGGTCCAACGTGAGTGCCCATCTTGTATTTTCAAGAACTAAGTTTTCTTCACATCCTCAGCAACAGTGTTTACTGTGTGTCTTTCTGACTGCATTGTGCTATAACATTTGTCTCATGACTGATGACAAGCATGGTATTAATAGCTACAAATTCTTGAATTATTCTAAAGTAAGTTGGAATTTTTGTTTTACTTTTAAGATGAAGAAAGTCATGAGATGACATTGTTTAACTGTTTTCTTTCTTTTTTACTTAAAAAGAAAGAGAAAAATGTACAAAATAACCTGTCACAAAAATCTAAAAAGGATGGAGATAAAAAACATAGTCTGGACTGGGGATTTAGCTCAGTGGTTCTACCACCTGCCTCGTAAGCATAAGGACCTGAGTTCTATCCCTGGTACAAGGAAAAAAACAAAACAAAACCAAAAACCCCAAAACAAAGGCATAGTCTACTGCAGGGGATTGATTGAAGAAGCCAGTGTTCTCTGGAGCCATGAGAAGACAAGAATGTTATCAAGAGTGAAATCAGGGTCAGCATCAATGCAATGACTCTGTGGTGCAAATGTTTTGTTCTTAAAGTATGACAGGAAACAACTGTGTGAGACAGTGGAGGAGAGGCCTGGTGAAATTTGCCTAACCTTTCTCTCTCATGGCTCTGTGAGACAAAGTAAATCTCTTTTCTTTATAACTTACAGAGTCTGAACACCTGTGCTTAGAAAAAGAAACAGGATGTGCATCAAGTTTTTGTTAGCAGATGCTTGAATGTGGAGAGTGTCTTCTTTCTATATTAAGATGTTTACCATCAAGAAAATCGAGCCTAGCATAGGCAAGGATCTGGGGTCAAACTCATTACCATAGCAATTTAGAAAGAAAAGAAAAATAATGGAGTTGTGTTGAAATGAAATCAGGGCCGGCCGCTGCCTGCCACTGAATCTGTTGGTTAGAAAGGCTGTCGCGCCCACCCTCACCATTTTCCCCTCGCCACACGTCCCGGGCAGAAGTGGAGCCCATAGCGTGGCCAGTCCAGGCCGCAGGCAGTCGCGGTGACAGCGCCCCCTCCACACCCAAGCTGCTGGAGATGCGGAAGATGTCTGTGTCGGGGCTCAAGGCCGAACTACAGTTGTTGGTGTTCATTTTAGACAAGAACCACATTGTCATCTGGAAGAAGCTGCATGAACTGCACTGCTGCTTCCCGGAGCCGCTGCTGGGCAGCCGCTGCTCACTCTGCGTTGCATCATCGTGGAATCTTACCCACCTTTGTGCATATGGTTTTTGGACTGCGATGACCCAAATCTGATGTCAGCTCTGGAACATCTAGAAGATACGAAGAACTACAGTTCGCTTCACCAGCAACTGAAGTGGTTGATGCGTGAATGCTGCAGATTATATAACCTCCCTAAGCACCTGGAAGTTGAGATGCCACATCAGCCACTACCCGCAGGTCAGAATGGGACAGCAGAAGAAAGGACTTCAGAAGGGGAGGAAGAGGAAGAGATGTCTGAAGATGTAGAAGACTTGGATCACTGAGAGGAAGGAAGAAGTAGTCCATGGGAAACAGCCAGAGGACAAAGGAATTGAATAGGAAAATTTGTCAAGATTACAGAAAATTGGGATGACTCAAAAACGCAAGACCATTGAAATGGTGCAGTGCCTGGGTCTGTGCAAGCTTCAGATAGACTGGTGAAAGAGCTCAGGAACATATACAGGTCACAGTTAAAAAACAGGCATTTATTGGGCGGAACTCATAAATGGCAGTTCTTTGTGCAGATCTTAAATGGAAAAGAAGGCATAGAATATATTTTGCTCAGCTTCTCTTTTAAGGATAACTTTCCATCTGATCCTCAATTTGTTCAAGTAGTGTTACCTGTTCTTTCAGTGGGGTGTGCATTGGAAGAGATGAAGGCGCATTGCCTGGAGCTTCTCACAAAAGGGGGCTGGAGCAGCCCCTACTCCATAGTCATCATGCAGATCAGCACCATCTTAGTCAAACGCAAAGCCAGTGTGGTTTGGAGTAAATAACAATCAGTATAATCTAGCAAGAGCCCAACAGTCCTACAATTCCATTGTACAGATACATGAGAAAAATGGCTGGTGCACTCCTCCAAAAGAAGATGACTAAATATGTTAACTCTGTGTAGCTGGATCAATGTTGCTCTAAAGAAAACCTTTCCAGTGAGCCAGTGGTGCAATGGATAATGCATCTGACTATGTATCTGAAGAAAACCTTTCCAACGTGCACATGCAAGCTTTGAGTGCCATGACAACCGCAGTCCTGGACCTTGAGTGGATAACCAGACACTGAGGCCACCTCAGTTCTGGATCTTCAGCCTGCTCATTGAGCAGCTTGGCTCTTACCATATTCTTCCTGATCAATACATGCCTCTTCACCCCTTGCCATCTCTTCCTTGAAAAGTGAAATCTTGAAGCAACCAAGTCAGCATCAGGTCACCGTGACTTCCCTGATGCTGAGCCAATGGGTTACGAGGATTTGCAAACTACGGTTCCATTTAGAGCCAAAGAAAGTTTAACCAATGTTCAGTGTTTGTTTAGAAAATTTAGGACTTCTAAATCCAACTTTTATGGGTCTAAAACCATTTTATGGTATTGCCAAAATAATGTCCAGAAATCTGCTCATGATATTGTTAAAGTTGGTAATGCTTATGTGAAGCCACGGACTGTTCTGAGCTTTCGTCTTTGTTAGCATAGGCTCCCACTCTAGTACTCGAAGTTCTCTCAGGGTTGGGGGATGAGGCTTACTGGGCTCACTGCTTCTTGTCCATTCAGTGTTTTCCATTTGACTTTTCCACTTCTTAACGGTGTTTTGTGTTGGGGCCCAGTCATGGCACACTGGAGTTTGACATTTGGAAAATAACTTCTTCCTGTACAATTAAGGCATCAACACAATCTATGCAACATTTGTTACTTTTCAAGGACACTGTTAAGCTTGTTTTGATTCTTTGACCCTGACGTAACAGGAAACTCCTTAGCGGAAGATCTGATGTTATCTGTAAGAGTCAGGAAATCCAGTCTTTACATAAAGATAAAAACAATTGCTTGGTGCTTCCTCTTGTTGTGTGCCCTTAAAAGCTTCCTGTTGATGTGAGCCTTTGAAAGGAGCTGTTTCTGTGAAATAAATCAGACTTCTCTTGGTCTCCACTCAGGCTTGAGTGTTCTTTCCTTTCTCAATCCTCATTCCTCGACTCAGGCATGTTCATGTTGTGATGGCTGGACCGCCACAGTTTTGCAATTATTTGTGTAAGCTAATAAACTTATACATTGACATAAAGACAGACTCCATAAGTGAAAGTTACACAATTAAGTGCAAAAAGATAATTAATTTAGAGACTTTACAGATTTTTGCTGTACAGTAGTTATAACAATGGCCTTTACATTAAAAGCTAATAGGAGCTCTGTGTATGTCATTTCCTTTATAAAACCTGATCAAATCAAGGTACTCTCCATCTTACTGCCTTACCTGAATCAGTCCTATTCAGTAATTTTTTATAAACCCAGGGCAGATTAAAGAAGTTCTAGCTGATAAGCACTTCTAAAAAGACTTCCAGAAACACATTTTTCTGCACAAACCAGTTATAAAGTTGTAAAGTTTTTCTTACACATTTGCTTTAAGGTTCAGCTCCTACCTTGGTACTCCTGTGACTGGTGCTTCTGCATTGCTCAGGATGTTTATTCTTGAGGTCTGGTTTTGGTAGAGAGGAAAGCAAGTAAAGGTTTTCTGGCAATCTGCTCCCTTGATTGCCAGTTGCTGAGTTCTTCAAAGCAATGAAGTTCACTGAGCCTAGGGCTAAATCTTGACCTCGCTGTGAATGAGGGACAGCTCTGCAGAATGAGGGCTGCTCATTTGGCATGCTTTATTTTTTATTTTTTTCATTGCAGATTTATTTGGCAGTGTACAGTAAATCTTGTCAACTTGCATCAAGTTTATGAATAGAGAACCATTAAAAAATGAAATCAGCATCTCAAATAGATACCTCCATTCCCATGTGCATTGAAGAATTGTTCTCAGTAGACATGTATGAAAACAATGTACATTCACTTCAGTGGATCACTTAGTAAGATTTCAGTTGCTGTATAAAATAGCTGACACACTTTATGAGGAAGGATTTGTTGTGGATTAATTTTGGAGATTGCAGCCCTTGGTCAACCCATTTCATTGCTCTTAGTCTTGTAGCAAGGCAGAAACATCATTACAGAAGGGTGTGATAAGGAACTCTGATCACTCATTTCACCCACAAAGGAGACAGAAAGAGGGTAGAGGGTAGGTGAAGAGGACTGGAATGTATCATTTCAGAGTATACCCCCAGGGATCTTGTTCTTCTAAAACATCAAGAAGTTAAGCTCCTGGAGAGGTTAAAATTTGCCTGCTATCCAGAAAACCAGAACAACAAATCCCCTTATAATAAAGCCTACAGAACATGGCACTTAGAAGATCTTTTAGTCCATAACAGTGTGAGTGCATAAGAATAGTGTATGTTATACAACAGAATATTATTTAGTCTTTAAAAGGGTACCCTTCTTTTCCTAATAAAGTGAATTAACCTAGAGTTTGTTAGGAAAATACTTAGAAGAGTTTCTGCAGATCTTTAGAAATTCTGCCTACTTTACCTATTTTTTCGCTTTTGCAAGTCTATGAACTGCTGATGTATTGTCTACTCAAAAGATTTTGGTATTCTGTCCATTTAATATTAGTGGATATTTGAACAGTTACTATGTTTGTTGTCCTGGCATTTCCTCATTAATTTTTAAATGTAGGAATCAAAACCTCAATCCTTTCCTTGGAGGAAGAATATCCTTTTTCATGGGTGGCATGCATTTTCAGGAATTCATCAATTGATGGACATGTGAAATGGTTCTGCCTGGGAGTAATCCCAGTTGCCTTCTTCCTTCAGTATATCAAAGTTACCTACTGAAAAGATGAGAATCTGCACTATGCATTTAACCTCAAAACAACTAGCCAGCTTGCAGCCAAGACTACATCATGGCATTCAGAGGACATTTTACCTTGAATCCATAATAGTTTTGAAATACATAGAGATGATGGGTTTTATTCATACAACAGAGTATTATTTAGTCTCAACAAGAAGAATTTCCTGCAATTTTGGACAGCATAAATTAATTTGGAGTTCATTAAGAAAAATATTCTAAACATAGAAAAGTTACATTGAACTTAGTGTCTAGAATATTCAGCCTAACAGAAGCCGAGAGTTTAATGATATTTGAAATTTGTGGGTATTTAAAAATTGAGAGAAGTTAGTGAAAAGGTGCATTGTTTCTCTGGTATAGTACAACCAGCTTCTAGAGATCTTATAGTCACACAGGAAGTGATACAGTATCTCAGAATACTGACATTGCAAAGGGAGTATTTTCTAGCATATTCACCACATACTCTTTATTTGAAGAGCCAGATTTCCCTTGGAGAATTTTTACAGTTATTTAGATGTAAGAGTTCCCTGCAGTCTTTCAAAATTTAAACTATTGCTGAAAGTCTGGAATCGTCTTAATCAGTTACATGCCCTGAAAGTGTGGCATTACCTCTTATTCGGAAAACTTGAGGGCAGGAATAAAAATTTATAATGAGAGGGGAGGGGAGAAGTTCACAGGATAGTGACACTCCTGGATTCAACTGGTGGTACATGCTGGAGACCCAATAGATTAGTGGAAAGAGTGTGAACTTGTAGCTAGGTGTGTGCTTTCATGACACTCCTGGATTCAACTGGTGGTACATGCTGGAGACCCAATAGACTAGTGGAAAGAGTGTGAACTTGTAGCTAGGTGTGTGCTTTCGTGGCGTTCTCTTGTATGTACTAGGTGTTTGACTTAACCTATCTGCGCTGAGTTTTATTATTGTTGGTTTAGTCTTTAAAACTGAGTCAGTAATATTAAGTAGAGTATATTAAAATTGCATTTTATATGTTGAAAAGTTTCAATATCAACAATTTCATCAGTTTGAGCCTCAAAGAATCTACCTGAAGAGTAGGTTTTTAAGCATTTTGATGAGTTAATATACATCAATTAAACGAGTGTCTGGAATATGAGTGCCGCATAGGTATTAACTGTTGGTATTATTAAAATTGACTTCCTTTGGTTTGTTTTTGAGGCTTTATTGATCTGGTTCAAAACTTACCATGAACCTTAAGGTTTGCCATGTGGTGTGAGGGCCGAGAAGAATGAGTAGAAAAAGTTCAACCATAGCTATAAAGATGATTCCTTCTAATTCTGATTGATCCAATTTCTACTCAGTCTCTTTTATTGTCAGAATAATGTGACTTGGGGATTAATGTATTATATAAATAATTTACTACATGATAGCTTTGGAGTTATCAATACAATAGTGCAGTTTTCCAGCTGAGCAACTTCATATATATTGGTTAATTGAACTCTACACCTAGTTTGCTTTTTTATGCAATTTTTAAATTCTTGGCGTGAAATGCTTTTAGCTTCCAGGACATCAAAATCTCTTTTATTTTATTCTACCTCATTGGACATTAATTCTTACCCTCATATGTCAACTCTAAGTTTCCTTCCAGACCTCTAAATGATGAGAACATTAAGGGAGTCCTTGAAGCTATGCTCTCTTTCTAGCTACACTTAACTCCGGATGACCTCCTTAGCCTCAGGTTTGAAATTATATCTGTAAAATTATGTCT
Organism: Fukomys damarensis; assembly: GCF_012274545.1. NCBI lineage: Eukaryota > Metazoa > Chordata > Mammalia > Rodentia > Bathyergidae > Fukomys > Fukomys damarensis. The sequence goes on along the minus strand of NW_022900926.1, from coordinate 60,069,933 downwards.
TCATAATATACTGACATCTCTCCTGAGTCATGACTCTCACATAAAATTGTCCTATCTACATTGCTACGTATTCCCTAATTGGTCTCTCAAGCTTAATACATGCAAACCCAACCCCAATTCTTTTTTGAAACCTCTTTACCAAATCTCCAGGTTCTTTTCTTACACAATATGGTACACAAATAAACAAACAATTTTAAGCTCATTCAAGGCATTTCATTCACTGGCCTATGAATGGGAAAGGGGAGGAAGTCTAAGATCTGGACTTTTTACTAGGGTTGAGTTATGAGGGAGTGTTGCGCATGCAGTCATTAGAGCTTTTTATAGAAACAGGAAGATATTTCTAGGGATCAGGGTACCACCTCTTTTCTTCTGTAATTTAGGTATAATTAAATCAGACATGGTGCTACGTGGTGTGTCTTTTATCATTATATTCAGATTATAATGAGCCCAAGAGCATCTGAAATGTCAATATAGCATGTAAGACAGATATAGCTAGTCTACATTTCTCCAGGCATCTGAGAGAAAGTGATAAGACTTTGGTTCAAAGCTGAGTGTGTGGTTATCAGAACATAGGCTTTAACATTTGCAAGAAAATGGTATAAGTAAGTGATTTTCTAATTCAGTCTGGTGACACTCTACATCAGCCATGGTGAACTTTTTAGAGCTTTCAAAGATAACAAACTGGCCACTATGCGGTGTGTGCTATAGGTTCAT
>NW_022900926.1:60051503-60068654 GCF_012274545.1 Fukomys damarensis | reverse complement strand
AAGTTATATAATCCTGAGGTACAATGGCACAAAGGCAAAATCCCCATACTAAAAAGGGGTAAAAAACTGTATGTGAGAGGTAGCAGCAGAATTGATTACCTAATTCACATAAGGTCCAACCATGGACGTGTTCTATAGTATTATAGCATATTCAGACATTGGTATGTTGCAGTGGAATTCGCATGCATTATCCTACATATCCTTTGTTGTATCATTACAGTAATAGAAGTACCTTGTCGATTCCTGGTGTTTTTTTGTTGTTGTTGTTGTTTTTTTTTTTACGTCCGTTTGTAGAACATTCTTTTGGGATTCAAATGATGCTGGCAAAGTCCAAGTGCTAGGAGCTTGCAAATTACAGTGGACTTTATGTTAGGTTTTGTATTTTGTCAACTTTTCTATCTCTGAAACACAATAACCAGCACCTACAACTTAAAGGAGGAGAGGTTAATTTGGTTCATGATTCAAAAGATTCATTTCATGGCTAGTTCCAAATAAGAGATATCATGGCAGAAGGGCATGGTGGAGCAATGATGTTCAGTTCATGGGGGTTAGAAAGCAGAACAGGGGACCAGTGCCAGAGAGGAAGTACCAAGGGGCTATATACAACATTATACCCAAGTTCATGCCTCTGTGAATTACACAGACACACAAAGAAGAGTTCCTTATTAATCCCATTATATAAAACAGCTCATGATACAACTTTACTTTTAAGTTTTCAATGGCTTCCCATCTCATTCAGAGATGAATCTAAAATACTTCCTATAGTGCCTTAGTAAGTTTTCCCATTGGTGGACATAATAAATGATACCCAAACTTTAATCCCATAGGCAGCTCACAGCCAATCAAGTTGGCACAGTTGCGCTGAACCACCATGAGTTTTCAATGTATTCCTTTTTTACTATGACATGGAGAAACTATTTAGAATTTCCTTTCCTCAATTCTAGGATATGCTGTTGCCTCAAAGGGGTGTTTACATAGCTCTTAAACAAGGCAGCTCACAGCCAATCAAGTTGGCACAGTTGCGCTGAACCACCATGAGTTTTCAATGTATTCCTTTTTTACTATGACATGGAGAAACTATTTAGAATTTCCTTTCCTCAATTCTAGGATATGCTGTTGCCTCAAAGGGGTGTTTACATAGCTCTTAAACATAGGCAGAAACATAATGGCAGAAGGACCTGATGAAGTAAAGCTGCATGGTTCATGACACCTGGAAGAAAGAGCAACTGAATAATGCCAGAGATGAAGGAGTGAGGGATCAAATACAGACCAAGGCTATGCCCGCATGCACCATCCAGGCACACACAAAAGTGAACTTTACCAATCCCTTGAGTATGTCCCAAAGTCAATCAAGTTAACATTCTACCTTAACCACCATATGCCATTCCTTGTCAACTTCATATGAAAGACATGTCCCTAAGCTATATATAATTTGCAAGTAAAGACAATAGAGAGTTCATAATTCCACGTAACATAATACAACCATTCGAAGAACTGAAAACAATCCCTTCTGTAGTATCAACTTTTAAAGTATTTTTCAAAACTCCAAGTTAAAGTCTCATCTGAGAATCAAGGCAAACTCTTAGCTTTGAACCCCTGTAAAAATAAAAAAAAAAAAGTTATATAATCCTGAGGTACAATGGCACAAAGGCAAAATCCCCATACTAAAAAGGGGTAAAAAACTGTATGTGAGAGGTAGCAGCAGAATTGATTACCTAATTCACATAAGGTCCAACCATGGACATGTTCTATAGTATTATAGCATATTCAGACATTGGTATGTTGCAGTGGAATTCGCATGCATTATCCTACATATCCTTTGTTGTATCATTATAGTAATAGAAGTACCTTGTCGATTCCTGGTGTTTTTTTGTTTTTGTTTTTGTTTTTTTTTTTTTAACGTCAGTTTGTAGAACATTCTTTTGGGATTCAAATGATGCTGGCAAAGTCCAAGTGCTAGGAGCTTGCAAATTACAGTGGACTTTATGTTAGGTTTTGTATTTTGTCAACTTTTCTATCTCTGAAACACAATAACCAGCACCTACAACTTAAAGGAGGAGAGGTTAATTTGGTTCATGATTCAAAAGATTCATTTCATGGCTAGTTCCAAATAAGAGATATCATGGCAGAAGGGCATGGTGGAGCAATGATGTTCAGTTCATGGGGGTTAGAAAGCAGAACAGGGGACCAGTGCCAGAGAGGAAGTACCAAGGGGCTATATACAACATTATACCCAAGTTCATGCCTCTGTGAATTACACAGACACACAAAGAAGAGTTCCTTATTAATCCCATAGGCAGCTCACAGCCAATCAAGTTGGCACAGTTGCGCTGAACCACCATGAGTTTTCAATGTATTCCTTTTTTACTATGACATGGAGAAACTATTTAGAATTTCCTTTCCTCAATTCTAGGATATGCTGTTGCCTCAAAGGGGTGTTTACATAGCTCTTAAACATTTTTTTAGTTCAGAAATGTTCATTGTAACACAGAAAATATTCTTCAACATAACTGATTTGTGAATAACATTTTAAATACTAAGGTTTTGTTATTTTATTAACAGCTGCATTGAGATGATTTCATACACTCTAAAATTCATGCTTTTAAAAAGTTCAAATCAGTAGTTTTTATTATATTTTAAATAGCTCTTTAACCATTTCCTCAATCTAATTCCAGAATAGTTTTATCATTCCTAAAAGAAAACCTATACCCCTTAGAAGTTACCAACAATTTCCTTATTTCTCATATCTCCTGGCAGCCACTTCTTTACATTTGGCTTGCAAATATTTAAATGGTTTGAACCCTTCACATAAATCCAATCCCAAAAATGTGTTGTTTTAGAAATGGCCTCTTTCACTAAAAGAATATTTTTGAAATGATGACCTAGGTTGTAACATGCATAAATAACTTATTCCAGTTTTATTATAGAATAATATTCTATATTATGGATATATCAAATCTTCTTTATGTATCGACCACTGATGGAATGACATTTGCCTAATTTGCACTTGTGATTCTATTTTGAATAGTGCTACACTTAACATTTGTGTAATATTTTTTATGGAAATATGTTTTTCATTCTCTTGGGTATATAATTAGGTGTTGAATTGTTGAATCACATAATGGATATATGCTAAATGTTTTGAGGATTTGATAATATATTTTCATGGTGATACATATTTAAGATTAAATATTTTTATGAAAAAAGTCACCTACCTTTACCTAATAATCAATACTGATGCTTTAAAAAGTTGATACTGAATCTGCCAGATAGGTACACAATGTTACCTTTCTATTTTGTGGGTTCTTTAAAATATGTACTGTATTTATTTTGTACTTACATTTTCCTTCTATGTCACCAGACTCCATTTTCACATCTCTTGTCAGCAGCAAGAGAATATCAAAGAGTTGTACCAGTTTTGACTTTTTTTTTTTAAGTTCTTGTCAACTTCATATGAAAGACATGTCCCTAAGCTATATATAATTTGCAAGTAAAGACAATAGAGAGTTCATAATTCCACGTAACATAATACAACCATTCGAAGAACTGAAAACAATCCCTTCTGTAGTATCAACTTTTAAAGTATTTTTCAAAACTCCAAGTTAAAGTCTCATCTGAGAATCAAGGCAAACTCTTAGCTTTGAACCCCTGTAAAAATAAAAAAAAAAAAGTTATATAATCCTGAGGTACAATGGCACAAAGGCAAAATCCCCATACTAAAAAGGGGTAAAAAACTGTATGTGAGAGGTAGCAGCAGAATTGATTACCTAATTCACATAAGGTCCAACCATGGACATGTTCTATAGTATTATAGCATATTCAGACATTGGTATGTTGCAGTGGAATTCGCATGCATTATCCTACATATCCTTTGTTGTATCATTATAGTAATAGAAGTACCTTGTCGATTCCTGGTGTTTTTTTGTTTTTGTTTTTGTTTTTTTTTTTTTAACGTCAGTTTGTAGAACATTCTTTTGGGATTCAAATGATGCTGGCAAAGTCCAAGTGCTAGGAGCTTGCAAATTACAGTGGACTTTATGTTAGGTTTTGTATTTTGTCAACTTTTCTATCTCTGAAACACAATAACCAGCACCTACAACTTAAAGGAGGAGAGGTTAATTTGGTTCATGATTCAAAAGATTCATTTCATGGCTAGTTCCAAATAAGAGATATCATGGCAGAAGGGCATGGTGGAGCAATGATGTTCAGTTCATGGGGGTTAGAAAGCAGAACAGGGGACCAGTGCCAGAGAGGAAGTACCAAGGGGCTATATACAACATTATACCCAAGTTCATGCCTCTGTGAATTACACAGACACACAAAGAAGAGTTCCTTATTAATCCCATAGGCAGCTCACAGCCAATCAAGTTGGCACAGTTGCGCTGAACCACCATGAGTTTTCAATGTATTCCTTTTTTACTATGACATGGAGAAACTATTTAGAATTTCCTTTCCTCAATTCTAGGATATGCTGTTGCCTCAAAGGGGTGTTTACATAGCTCTTAAACATTTTTTTAGTTCAGAAATGTTCATTGTAACACAGAAAATATTCTTCAACATAACTGATTTGTGAATAACATTTTAAATACTAAGGTTTTGTTATTTTATTAACAGCTGCATTGAGATGATTTCATACACTCTAAAATTCATGCTTTTAAAAAGTTCAAATCAGTAGTTTTTATTATATTTTAAATAGCTCTTTAACCATTTCCTCAATCTAATTCCAGAATAGTTTTATCATTCCTAAAAGAAAACCTATACCCCTTAGAAGTTACCAACAATTTCCTTATTTCTCATATCTCCTGGCAGCCACTTCTTTACATTTGGCTTGCAAATATTTAAATGGTTTGAACCCTTCACATAAATCCAATCCCAAAAATGTGTTGTTTTAGAAATGGCCTCTTTCACTAAAAGAATATTTTTGAAATGATGACCTAGGTTGTAACATGCATAAATAACTTATTCCAGTTTTATTATAGAATAATATTCTATATTATGGATATATCAAATCTTCTTTATGTATCGACCACTGATGGAATGACATTTGCCTAATTTGCACTTGTGATTCTATTTTGAATAGTGCTACACTTAACATTTGTGTAATATTTTTTATGGAAATATGTTTTTCATTCTCTTGGGTATATAATTAGGTGTTGAATTGTTGAATCACATAATGGATATATGCTAAATGTTTTGAGGATTTGATAATATATTTTCATGGTGATACATATTTAAGATTAAATATTTTTATGAAAAAAGTCACCTACCTTTACCTAATAATCAATACTGATGCTTTAAAAAGTTGATACTGAATCTGCCAGATAGGTACACAATGTTACCTTTCTATTTTGTGGGTTCTTTAAAATATGTACTGTATTTATTTTGTACTTACATTTTCCTTCTATGTCACCAGACTCCATTTTCACATCTCTTGTCAGCAGCAAGAGAATATCAAAGAGTTGTACCAGTTTTGACTTTTTTTTTTTAAATAGGATATCTGTGCTGTCTACTAGTACTTGGCATCCTCTCTTCATATAGTGTTCCTTTTTTTTTTCTATAACACATTATATTTTCTAACGTGCTCTAAAACAGTTCTAACCATGTCTAAGTGGAAACATTGTCAAACTATTCACTTCGGAGCCTTTGCTTAATAGAAGTATAAAAAGTGGATTTTTTTTTTCATTGCAAACACTTAAAATTTTAAAAAATGATTTGGCCATATATTTCTTTGCTATCTTTTGTTCAGGTATGTTTAAATGTATTAACCAGGAAGATGAAGAGTTAGTTAATTGTAGACATTGGTATGTTGCAGTGGAATTCGCATGCATTATCCTACATATCCTTTGTTGTATCATTATAGTAATAGAAGTACCTTGTCGATTCCTGGTGTTTTTTTGTTTTTGTTTTTGTTTTTTTTTTTTTAACGTCAGTTTGTAGAACATTCTTTTGGGATTCAAATGATGCTGGCAAAGTCCAAGTGCTAGGAGCTTGCAAATTACAGTGGACTTTATGTTAGGTTTTGTATTTTGTCAACTTTTCTATCTCTGAAACACAATAACCAGCACCTACAACTTAAAGGAGGAGAGGTTAATTTGGTTCATGATTCAAAAGATTCATTTCATGGCTAGTTCCAAATAAGAGATATCATGGCAGAAGGGCATGGTGGAGCAATGATGTTCAGTTCATGGGGGTTAGAAAGCAGAACAGGGGACCAGTGCCAGAGAGGAAGTACCAAGGGGCTATATACAACATTATACCCAAGTTCATGCCTCTGTGAATTACACAGACACACAAAGAAGAGTTCCTTATTAATCCCATAGGCAGCTCACAGCCAATCAAGTTGGCACAGTTGCGCTGAACCACCATGAGTTTTCAATGTATTCCTTTTTTACTATGACATGGAGAAACTATTTAGAATTTCCTTTCCTCAATTCTAGGATATGCTGTTGCCTCAAAGGGGTGTTTACATAGCTCTTAAACATTTTTTTAGTTCAGAAATGTTCATTGTAACACAGAAAATATTCTTCAACATAACTGATTTGTGAATAACATTTTAAATACTAAGGTTTTGTTATTTTATTAACAGCTGCATTGAGATGATTTCATACACTCTAAAATTCATGCTTTTAAAAAGTTCAAATCAGTAGTTTTTATTATATTTTAAATAGCTCTTTAACCATTTCCTCAATCTAATTCCAGAATAGTTTTATCATTCCTAAAAGAAAACCTATACCCCTTAGAAGTTACCAACAATTTCCTTATTTCTCATATCTCCTGGCAGCCACTTCTTTACATTTGGCTTGCAAATATTTAAATGGTTTGAACCCTTCACATAAATCCAATCCCAAAAATGTGTTGTTTTAGAAATGGCCTCTTTCACTAAAAGAATATTTTTGAAATGATGACCTAGGTTGTAACATGCATAAATAACTTATTCCAGTTTTATTATAGAATAATATTCTATATTATGGATATATCAAATCTTCTTTATGTATCGACCACTGATGGAATGACATTTGCCTAATTTGCACTTGTGATTCTATTTTGAATAGTGCTACACTTAACATTTGTGTAATATTTTTTATGGAAATATGTTTTTCATTCTCTTGGGTATATAATTAGGTGTTGAATTGTTGAATCACATAATGGATATATGCTAAATGTTTTGAGGATTTGATAATATATTTTCATGGTGATACATATTTAAGATTAAATATTTTTATGAAAAAAGTCACCTACCTTTACCTAATAATCAATACTGATGCTTTAAAAAGTTGATACTGAATCTGCCAGATAGGTACACAATGTTACCTTTCTATTTTGTGGGTTCTTTAAAATATGTACTGTATTTATTTTGTACTTACATTTTCCTTCTATGTCACCAGACTCCATTTTCACATCTCTTGTCAGCAGCAAGAGAATATCAAAGAGTTGTACCAGTTTTGACTTTTTTTTTTTAAGTAGGTATCTGTGCTGTCTACTAGTACTTGGCATCCTCTCTTCATATAGTGTTCCTTTTTTTTTTCTATAACACATTATATTTTCTAACGTGCTCTAAAACAGTTCTAACCATGTCTAAGTGGAAACATTGTCAAACTATTCACTTCGGAGCCTTTGCTTAATAGAAGTATAAAAAGTGGATTTTTTTTTTCATTGCAAACACTTAAAATTTTAAAAAATGATTTGGCCATATATTTCTTTGCTATCTTTTGTTCAGGTATGTTTAAATGTATTAACCAGGAAGATGAAGAGTTAGTTAATTGTGGACTAGATTTAAGAGAATTAGTTTTCTTGTTCTCAACTTAATTATGTAAATTGAGCACTCAATATATGTAAATTTGTGGTGTTTTAATCAGTAATAAATAACAATGGTATCTAATTAGATATCTAATATTCATAAAGATGCTAGGCATTTAAATATAGCTTTTTCTAAATATTACTAGAAACATTCATTATTTATATATAATAACAAATAGGAGTAAAACATACTCATTAAACTCTGAAAAGGAAAATTATCTACTTGTTATCTTTTGATGAATTCAGTAGATTAAGGACCTTTGTAAATTAATATTTATTGTTTCACACTTGATTTCCTATTTGTATGACCTTCTTCACTAAGGACAAATGTCCATTAAATTATTCTCTCATTAAAACTTTTCCCTAAAGGTAAAAGTAGAAATAAATTTATGGCAGGGATAAGTGGGTCAATAGTTGAGAAAATGGTAATGGCATTTAAAATTATAATTCTTCCATAGTATACTATAAAATATATTAGTTAAGCATACAACTCAATATCACTTCCAAAAAGACCCTTCTAAAAAACGACTTATTTTTAAGACTCAGACTTTTGAATAACTTCTTTAATATAATCTGGAACCTAGAGGTCTGTGTGCTTTTTGCTTTTGTTCTGATTTTTCTTCCCAAGCTGCTTTTTATTTTATTTTTATGTATCGTTATTTTCTACCACTTAGCCATTCTCCAATCATAATTGTATAATTGTTTGACTAATGATGAAGCAAAAGTTCATCCTCAAATAATTTTTGGTTGCCATTGTATGTGTGTAAATGAAAGGTAGTTGTTTATCAGCTTTCCCTCACCACAACACACACTTCAGATGGTCAACTGATACAGGGATAAATATTATTTTGTCTGATCCTTTTAGAGATTTTAGTACCTGATCAATTGGCCCAGCTACTTTAGACCTTGAGAGAGGTAATACATTACAACAGGAAGTACATGAAGTTACAAAACCCAGGTCAAGGATAGAAAGTAAAAGAAGCACCTTCAATGACCTCAGAGTTTTCCACTTGGTCCTGCCTCTTGAGTACTCACCACCTCACAATAGCTCCCTACTGGGGGGACAACCCTTTAACACATGGCCCTCTGGGGACAGTCTAGGCCCAAACTGTAACAGTGGTCCTGTAGTAAAAGCTTTGGATATGAGGAATTGTTTCAAAACAGAGCACATTTTTGAAAATATTGATTTTCATAAACAATACTTATAGGCTAGGAGTAGTTATAATATCAACACAAGAAATTTTGATATAGGAACATTTCAGAAATGTTATTTTAAGTATTTTGATGTTCTTGTGTTTACTGTTTTGTGGCAGTAATTCTGTCCTAGACACCAATGGAAAATTTCTTAATATAGAGCTTTTTGAAAAGAAGACGTACCATACTGACATATATAATCTTCCTCCATGATGCATGATTCAGTAGGGACTTGAGGCTAGTTATGTCCCACTCCTCAGAAGAGCTATATTAAGGTCATCATTATCAGTGCCTTTCCTCTGACTGCCCTGGAATTTCAGAATTATTAGTTCCTCCTATATATCCACTCATATAATCTCTATCCATGCTTGATGGAGAAACAGATTTAGTGCAAGATATACAAATATATAAGGATTTATAATGTAGGCTTACAATGGTGTCAGGTGTGGAAGGGAGCGAAAATGCTGCATACTAGAGATTCAAAGAATCCAGTTTAAGGCCAAGAGCTCATTGTAGGGTACCGTGGGAGTCCATATCAGGAGGCTGAAGGGTCTGTCATGGAAGCCAGGAGACAATGTCCAAGGTGAAGGCGAAGCTGGAGCTCCTCTGAAGAAAGAGAAATGAGCCTTTCTTCTTTTTTTGCCTTTCCTTCCACTCAAGTGACAAGTCTATTGTGTGGTGCCACTCACACCCACGGTGGGTCTTCCATTTTCAGTAAATGCCTTCAGCCACACCCAGAACTATGATGATCCAGAGTAGTTGGGCGTTTCTTACTGAAACTGACATAGTCTGTTAATTACATGTTATATTCCCACCAGATATGTACTGAGTTTAAATTCCATGCAGGGTTGTAGGAACATAGATGGAAAAAAGAATAAAAGGTATAATAGATACTGTGAAATAGGAAGAAAAGAGAAAAAGGGGAAGGGGAAATGGGAGGGGGAGGGGAAAGGAAAGAAGCGAATGGAATTAATATGAGAAAAGGAAAAATATTGCAAACAAAGACTTTGTAGATAGGGAGGAAGGGATGGGTTGAAGGGAGTAAGGGGAATGGGGAAAAAATAAGAACCAAGATGGATTATGTAAAGGTGTAAATTTCCAACAATGAATGCCATCATTTTGTATACCTTAAATGTACCAATAAAATTAATTGAAAAGGAAAGTTATATATACTGGCCTAGATATTACTTCCTCTTGAGGAAGGGGATAAGAAATAGATTAATCATAGGAAGATATATTGAAAATTATTTTAGAGTGCGATGAAGTAATAAGAAGGAAAGAAACCAAATGCTGATACAAACCTACTTTTGTTCAAACTTGTTCTTATGTGCACACTAGCTATTAGAACAATGTTTTGTTGACTCCCAACCTAAATAAAATTAACATTTGAACAAATATAAGTTATCTTCTATGTAAATATTGTGGTTCAATATTAATTACATGAAATTCTCATTAGAGCTACAGAATCATAAGTACGGTTGTAATTATTAAGTGAACTGAATGAATGGTTCAGAATAGCTGATCCTTAACCCATAAAGTACACAATTTAATACTATAGAAAAGATTTTTCATAGATCACAGAATGAATGTATAAGTAGCATTCATCAAAATTCTCACTAGTTATAAATTATAGTATAAATATGATATTGTCAGTTTGAATATTAATTTAATACGTTAAAAGATATTTATTGCAGAAATCATCTCTAACATAAATAATCTATTATTGAAAATCCAGTAAAAATTTATTTTTCATATCATTATAATAATACATAACATTTTATGACAATTGCTGTCTGTCAGGCATTCTTCTTAATATTACATATATATGTTTCCATGTAATTCTAATAATGATTTTACAAAGTAGCTCCAAAATTTATCTTTGTTTATTTTGTGAAAAATAACAAAGTTTTATAACAAAATAATGAGCAAAAAACAATATTTAATGCATTATATATCATTATCTTTAAGGTAGCTACTCAGAGGCAAAATGTTTCTCTCTTACAAAAAAGAAATGGATAATAGCACACAGCTCCTTTTCAATGAACTGAATCAAGTAGCCTAAATGAAAAAATAGCATATATATTAAAATGTTTTAATACAGTGGAACAGATAATTATAAGAAATATTTGAGCTCCTCCCTCCTTTCTATTTACCTTTCTAGTTTGCTCTTTATTTGTATACAAGCATTTTGACTTTTTCGTATAAGAGAAACTATGCAATATTTAAGCTTGTTTGTCTGACTTATTTCACTTAACATTATGTTCTTAAGTTGCATCCATTTACCCATGAATCCCTCAACTTTATCTTTGTCTCACAATAGTACTCCACTGGGTATAAATATTACATTCTCCTTATCCATTCACCTGGTGATGGACATTTATGCTGTTTCCAAGATGTAACTATTATAAATAGTACTGCTATAAATGTGAATGCACATATATTACTGTAATATGATTATTTTAACTTTTTTGGAAGATGTCTAGAAGGGAATAGCTAGGTCTAGGGGAATTTCTACTTTCAGTTTTTTGAGGAATTTCCACACTGATTTCCATAGTAGTTGTACTACTTTACGCACTCACCAACTATATAGTAGTTTCTTTCCCCTCATATCCTTAACAGTATTTGTTATTATTATATTTTTGATGATAGCTATTCTATCTTGATTAGATAACATCTCAAGGTAATGTTGATTTGTGTTTCCCTTATGATCAGTGATGTTGAACATTTTTCATGTATTTATTGGCCATTTGTATTTCTTCTGAGAAGTATCTGTCCATTTTGGTTGCCTGTTTTGTTTCTTAATTGGGTCTTATATTTTGAGGAGACTATTTTTTGAGTTCTTTGTATATTCTTTATGTTAGTTTTCTTTCCAAAGAATAGCTGGCAAAAATTTTTCCCAAGCTGTCGGTTGCCTCTTTACTTTGTTGGTTGTTTCCTTCACTGCATAAAAAATTTTAAATTTAATACAATTCTGTCTGCTGATTCTTGATACTATTTTTTGTGCCATTCGGGTTCTGTTCAGAAAATCCTGGCCTAAGATTCTGTTTTCAGAAGTTGTGCCTATTTTATCTTCCAGCTGATTATTTCTGTTTTAACATTTAGATCTTTGATCTATTTGGATTTAATTTAGTATCTGGTGAAATATATGGGACTAGACCCAGGCTTCTACATATGGATATTCAATTTTTCCAAGGACCATGTGTTAAGAAGCTGTCTTTCCTCCAGTGCATGTTTTTGACCACTTTGTCAAAGGTCACATGGCTGAATATGCCTGGGGTTGTTTCTGTTTCTTTGGTTCCATTGATCCACACTCCTGTTTGTGTGTCAGTCTCATGCTGTTTAAATCCCAGTATTTTTATAGAATAACTTCAACTCAGGCATTTTGATGCAACCTGCTTTGATTTTGTTACCCAGAATTGCTTTTGCTATTATTTGTTTCATCTGGTTCCATATAGCATTTTAAGGATTGTTTACTTTACATTTGTGAGAAAGTTCATTGGTGTTTTGATTGAAAGTGCATTAAATCTTCATATCAATGTTGGAAATATAGCTCTTTTGGTTATATCTTTTCTGCTGACCCAGTAACAGGGGATATCTTTTCATTATCTGGTGTTCTCCTCGATTTCCTTTTCAAGAGTGGTGTATTTTTCATTATAGAAGATTTTCACTTCCTTTGTAAGATAAATATGCATTTTTTGGTGCAATTGCAAATGGTATTTTTTTCTAATTTCCTATTCAATGAGTTCATTCTTAGTATATAAACATACTGTTAATTTCTGTGTGTTTATTTTGTATCCTGCTACACTAATGAATTTGATTAGTTCTAGGAGTCTTTTGTTGGAGTATTATTGGTCTTTTAAGTAAAAGATCATATCTTCTGCAAATAAAGGTATTTTGACTTCATCATTTCCTATACATATTCCTTTTATTTCCTTCTCTTTTATAATTGCTCTGGCTAATATTTTGTGGTCTATGTTGAAGAAGAGTGCTCATAATGGACATCATTATGGTCACATTGCTCATGGAGGGAGATGTAGAAAGCCATGTGATCAGGCTAATTCAAATAACAAAGTTCAACTGCTCTGCTAAACTTGTATTTTTTAAAATATTGAGAAGATGCTGGGCATGGTAGCTCAGCCCTGTAATCCCAGCACTCAAAGAGCTGAGGTAAGTGGACTGCTACAGTTCAAAACCAGCCTGATTGGCACGGCAAGATTCTGTCTCAATAAAGTAAATAAATAAAAGGAAGAAAAAAGAAAAAAATATTGAGAAGTTGATAGTACGTGATTATTTATTTTTATTTTTATGAATCTAAAATATCTCATAATAGTGTTTTTAAAATAAATTATTAAAATGCAGTAAATCATATGTAGCACAATTTTTGATGACATCAGCTATGAAACAAAGATGAAAGTAATTTGAAAAAGGGGTACATATTCAAAGAAGGCTTGGATTGTGCTTTACTTTATCACAATAGGAAATTCTTGGCCAACCTTCATTTTTATAGAGAAAGTTGTGTGAATGGATATTTTGAAAAAACCTGAGGAAATTAGCATCTTGGAAGAAATATACAGATACTACAGAAAGAGGAACTTTCTAGAAATGAACAAATAGGTACCTTATACTCAGAAAAGGGAAAAATAATATATATTTGAATAATAAGATTTATGTCTAATTTGCTCAAATTTTCTATGAAGTGTCCACTATAAGATATCCTTTAACCTATGCTCAGCTGCCTTCAGTGATTAAATGATGAGTGAGACTCACTAGGTTCTGAGCAGCCTAATTTATTTTCACATGGTTTTGTCATCTTTTCTTTTTCAATTTTTAAATTGAAGATGAAAATATGTATGTAGCAGAAACATGTAATACATATATTATAATAGCTAAATAAAGCTAGTTAGCCCATGCACACTACTATACATACTTTTTTTTAAGAAAGATACTTAACTAACAACAATTTTATCAATTTTCAAGACTGTATTTTGCTTTTTTGTTTTATTTTGCCTCTTGTCTTTGTTTTTGTTTTTATATTCTTGGACAGGACCTTGCTCTATAGACCAGGCTAGATGTGAACTTGCTACGTACCTCAGGCTGGCCTCAAGTTCATGGTCTTTGTGCCTTGACCTCTCTCCTGAATGTTGGCATTACAGGCACATGCCATGCACCCAGCAAGAATACAACACATTATTGCTAATTTTAGTCATTATTCTGCACAATTTGTTTCTTGAACTTCATCCTCCAACTAACTAAAATTTTGAACCTTTTAACCACCTTCTTCCAACTCTGCCTTCAGCACACTCTCTGGTAAGCCCTATACCACTCACTATTTCTATGAGTTCAACTCGTTTTTTGAAATCCACTTATGATATCATTTGGTATTTGTTTTTGTGTCCCTAGCTTAGTTGACCTAACATAATGTCCTCCAGGTTTATCTGTGTTGTCATACGTGACAGGATTTCCTTTTTATTGCTAAATAGTATCCCATCATATATGTGACAGTTGCTGGGTCCATTTATCCATTGATGAGCACAGGGTGAAACCATATCTTAAATTCTGGGACCACATGCTACAATAAATGTGGGAGGCAGGAGGTATCTCATTTGTGTGCTGATTTCATTCTTTTTGGCTGCACACCCAATAGAGGAATTGCTGCATCATGTGGTAGCTTACTTTTTCACTTTTTCAGGAAGCTCCATATGGTTTTCCATAATGTTCCTACTAACTTATATTCGCATCAACCCTGTAGAAGGGTTTCCATTCTCTGCCATCACCAACACTTTTTTTCTTTTGTGTGTTTGATAATAGTCATTTTGTCAGGTGTGAAGTGATATCTCTTTTGATTCTGATTTGTGATTCTCTGATGATTTTTTATGCTGATAATTTTCTCATATACTTGGCCAGTCATATAATATCTTTTGAGTTATGTCCATTAAAGAGCTTTGCGGTATTGATTGATTGATCGATTGATTGATTTTACTGAGTTGTTTGAAACATTCGTTAAATAGGATCTTTTCCCTCCATTGTAATATTTTGGACCCTTCTCAGAGGTACATTTACATCTTAAATTATTTCTGCATCCTCCACCTCCATTCTGCCCCACTGGTCCACATGCCTCTTAGTGTCATATAGTTTTCACCACTACAAATTTGTAGTATAACTTGAAATCCGGTATTGTGGTGCCTCCTGCTTTGCTTGTGTAACCCAGAGTTGCTTTTGCTATTCTGGGTTTCTTTTTAGTCCATACAATATTATGATTGTTTTCTCTTGTTTGGTGAGAAATATCCCTGGTATTTTATTTCAGATTGCATTAGATCAATATTTCAGCTCTGGGAAAATGGTCATTTTGACAAAATTGGTTCTATAAAGGAAGAGGGAATATCTTTCCACTTTTAATTATCTTCTTTGATCTTCTTTCCTAGAGCCCTGTAGTTTTCATTGCAGAGGTCTTGCACTTCTTTGGTTGCATTAATTCCTTAGCATTTGATTTTTCTATGTTCTATTGTAACTAATAGTTTTTCCTAACATTTCTTGTTAGCTTAATTTTTGTTTCCAGGAATGATACTGATTCTTGTGTTGATTTTGTGTCCTACTACATTGTTAAATTTGGAATTAATTCTCAGAATCTGTCAGTGAAAGTTTTGGGGCTTTCTATGTAAAGGATCGTATTATCTGCAAGTAATGATAATTTAAATTCTTTTTTTTTAAATATGAGGGATTGAACTCAAGACCTCGCGCTTGACAGACAGGAGTTGTGCTCCTGAGCTACATCCGCAGCCCCTCTTTTTTTGTCTTGAGACAGGGTCTCAATATATAGTCCAAGCTGTCCTCAAACTGGTACTGGTGCTCCCTCTTCACCCTTTCAAGTGCTGGGATTACAGGCATGGGCTATCATGCCAAGCCTGATAATTTAATTTCATCCTTTCTATTTATTTCCATTGCCTAATTAATCTGGCTTATGTTTCAAGTTTCAAGTACTACATTGAACAGGAATGTGATATTGGACATCCTTTTCTTGTTCCTATTTTTGGCAGGAAAGCGTCACCTTCTCCCCATTTAATACGATGCCTAGTTTGGGGCCTTCTATACTTATTTTAGAGTTTTATCATAAACTGATATTGGATTTTGTCAAAAGCTTTTGCTTAATCTATTGACATGATCATGTGCTGTGTGTGTGTGTGTGTGTGTGTGTGTGTGTGTGTACTGGTGATCAAACTTAGGCCTTTACGTTTGAAAGGAAGGTGACGGAACCACTGAAACAAATCCCCGGCCATGATTGTGTATTTTTTTTTCTTTGCTACTGTTTATGTAGCGTATTACATTTATTGATTTGAATATGTTGAATCAGACTTGCATCCCTGGGTTGAAACCTAATTGGTCATGATGTATAATCCTTTTGATGATTCATTGCATTCTATTTTCCAGTATCTTGTTGAAGATTTTTGCAGCTCTTTTCATTAAACATATTTGCCTGTAGTTTTATTTTTCTCCCTTGGGTCCTTGGCTGGTTAAAAATCAGAGTAGTGCTAGATTCTATAGATAAATTGCCACTTCCTTTTAATTTCCCTGAAGACTTTGAGGAGTGTTAGCATTATATTCTTCCCTAAGATTATGTGGAATTGAAGTCGTCAGTCTACCAAGTTCTGGGCTTTTATTATTTGGTAGGTTTTGTATTACTACCTTACATTTATGTTCTTTGGGACTGTTAAGATTTTTTATGTCTTCTTTGTTCAGTTTTGGTTATTGCCAAATGTCATTGCCCATGCCTACTAGTTTCCATGATAGTTATTGAAATAATCTGGATTTCCATGATGTCCATTGTGATTTTGCCTTTTATTTGTAATTGCTTTGAAGTAGGTCTTTCCTTCTTTTGGTAAGTTGAGCTAAACTTCTATTTTGTTCTTTCGAAGAATGAGCTCTTCAATTGTATGATTCTTTGCATTTTTAAATCTTCAAATTTATTGAGTTCTACTCTTATCTTTATGGTTTTCCTCCTCGTGCTAAGTTTAAGTTTGGACTGTTCCTGTTTCTCTATTTTTAAAAAAACATTGGTAGTTGCATCATTAGATTATATATTTGAGTGCACTTGGTTTGTCTAATGTGAGCACTTGCAGCAATAAATTTCCCTCTTGTGACTGCTTTCTTTTTGTCTCATAAGCT
>NW_022900926.1:60027599-60051003 GCF_012274545.1 Fukomys damarensis | reverse complement strand
CCTGACCTCAGAGGAGGGACTTACCTTCCTACGTCACTTCGAACACGGAAGATCCAATGAGGAGGAGAACCCCGTCTGCTTCAATGTAGACGACACGACACAGGGAGTGGAATTGGGAGCCTGTACCGTCCCCTTCATCAAGCTCTAACCCTACTCGCTGGTCAGGCACTACCCATTATAACTACAGTGCCATGTCCAGGTCCTTGGAAATACACAGTTCACCCCACCTTCATGAAAGACACTGCCCTCACCTTCCCGCTGACACGAACACTACCACTTAGGCGAATTCCTTCTGTATCACGCTCACCAACCCTAACCCTAACCCTAACTTAACACCTGATTCCTAAGCTCCCAGATGGCGGTCCTTGAAATCAGGCACTGTGGCGGAGCCTAAGGAGCAATCTCATGCCGCTACTAACTAGGGAAGCCACACGCCAATAGCCGGAGAGAGAAACTGCCAGCCTAGCACTGACCGGAATCCTATCCCCAGCGCTAACAGGAACCCTGACCCAAGAGGAGGGACATCTACTCCGATGTCATTCCTCACCCTGGACATCCAACTAACACTGACACCCACCGTCCAGCGCTCAGGACAGTATGCATGGAGGAAAATGGGGGGCATATTCCATCCACAAAATCGAGCGCTAATCCTCCTCGCAGGCCCGTCGCTGCCCACTATAGCGAGGCCTCCATGAGCAGGTCCCGGGAAACACACTTTCGACCCCAACTTCAAGATAGGCGAGGCCCTCACCTTACCTCGCACAGGCAAACTACCTGGAAGGTGAATTCCGTCCGGGTCATGCTCACCAATCCTAACCCTAACCCTAGCCCACAGCCTGATTCCTAGGTGACCGTGGGGTGGCAATTAAAATCGTCCACTGTGCTTAAGCCTCAGGTGCCATCTCATGATGACACTAACTAGGAAACCCACAGCCCGATACCCAGGTAGCGAAATGCCAAACCTATCCTTCTTCGGAATCCTCCGCCTAACCCTAACCCTATCCCTGAGCCTCGAGGAGGGACTTACATTCCTACATCATTCCTAAAACTCAGGGTCCAAGGAACACGAAGCCTTACCCTCCGTTCAACACTACACTACACGGGGAGCAAAACGGAGAATCCATTCCAGCCCCTAAATGCAGCTCTAACGGTAGGCGATGGCCCATCACTGCCTATTCTGTCAAGGCGGCAAGGCTCTGGTCTGAGGGAAAGCCACAGCACATCCTAGCTTCACAAAAGTCACTGCCCTCACCTTTCCTCTCACGCCCAAATTGTCTGCTGTGTGAATTCCTTCCGTGTCGTGCTCACCTGTCCTAAGCCTAACCCTAACTCACCACCTGATTCCTACCTTCCCGGAGGGTCGTCCTCGGCCTCCTCCACTGAGGCTGAGCCTAAGATGAAATCTCATGCTGATATTAAGTAGGAAAGCCGCTCACCAATACCCAGGTGCAGAAACTGCGAGGTTGTCACCCACCGTGATCCTCATCCTAACCCTAACTCTCAGCCAGACCCCGGGGGGAGGGAATGACCTTCCTTCGCCATTCCGAACACTGAAGGTCACATAAACGGGGGCCACCCGCCCCCTGAAATGTAGACGATGCGATTCAGGGAGTGGAATGGGGAGCCTGTCCCGTCCCCTTCATCGAGCTCTCACCCTACTCGCTGGCCCGGCACTACCCACTAGTACTGCGGTGCGATGTGCAGGTCCTTGGGAATGCCCAGTGCATCCCTCATTCGTGAAAGACACTGCCCTCAACTTACCGCTGACACGCACACTACTGGGTAGGCGAATTCCTTCTGGATCACGCTTACCAACCCTAACCCTAACCCTAAGCCACCACCTGATTCCTAAACTCCCAGAAGGCGGTCCTTGAAATCCTGCACTGTGGCTGAGTCTAAGGCGCCATCTCATGCCGGTACGAACTAGGGAAGCCACACGCCAATAGCCAGGGAGAGCAACTGCCAGTCTATCACTCACCGGAATCCTATCCCCAGCGCTAACAGGAACCCTGACCTGAGAGGAGGGACTTCTACTCCGACGTCATTCCTCACAATGGACGACCAACTAACACCGACACCCACCATCCAGCACTCAGGACACTACTCAGGGAGGAAAATTGGGGGCCTATTCCATCCCAGAAATCGAGGGGTAACACTCCTTACAGGCTCGTCGCTGCCCGCTACAGCGAGGCCTCCATGGGCAGGTCCCAGGGAACACACATTCGACCACACCTTCAAGAAAGGCAGAGCCCTCACTTTCCCTCCAACAGGCAAACTACCTGGAAGGTGAATTCCATCCGGGTCATGCTCACCAATCCTAACCCTAACCCTAGCCCACAGCCTGATTCCTAGTTTACCATGGGGCGGCACTTGAAATTCTCCCCTGTGCTTAAGCCTCAGGTGCCATCTCATGCTGACACTAACTAGGAAACCTGCAGCCCGATACACAGGTAGCGAAATGCCAATGCTATCCTTCTCCGGAATCCTCCGCCTAACCCTTACCCTACCCTGAGCCTCGAGGAGGGTCTTACATTCCTACATCATTCCTAAAACTCAGGGTACAGGGAAAATGAAGCCTTACCCTCCGTCACACACTACACTACAAAGGGAGTCCAATGGGGAATCCATTCCATCCCCTAAAGGTAGCTCTAACGCTAGGCGATGGCCCATCACTCCCGATTCTGTCAAGACGGCAAGGCTCCGGTCCGAGGGAAGGCCAGGGCACATCCTAGCTTCACAAAAGTCACTGCCCTGACCTTACCTCTCACGCCCAAATTGTCTGCTGTGTGAATTCCTTCCGTGTCGTGCTCACCTGTCCTAACACTAACCCTAACTCACCACCTGATTCCTACCATCCCAGAGGCCGATCCTCGACATCCTCCACTGTGGCTGGGCCTAAGGTGAAATCTCATGCTGATACTAACTAGGAAAGCTGCACACCAATACCCAGGTGCAGAAACTGCGAGGGGGTCACTCAGCGGGATCCTCATCCTAACCCTCACCCTAAGCCTCACCCCGGGGGGAAGGACTTACCTTCCTACACCATTCCCAACATTGAAGGTCACATGAACTGGGGCCAACCGCCATCTAAAATGTAGACGACGCTACGCAGGGAGTGGAATGGGGAACCGTTCCTGTCCCCTTCTTCGAGCTCTCACCCTAATCGGTGGCCCGGCAATACCCACTAGAACTGCGGTGCGATGTGCAGGTCCTTGGGAATGCCCAGTGCATCCCACCTTCGTGAAAGACACTGCCCTCACCTTCCCGCTGACACGAACACTACGGAGAAGGTGAATTCACTCTGTATCATGCTCACAAACTCTAACCCTAACGCTAAGCCACCACGTGATTCCTAAGCTCCCTGAAGGCGGTGCTTGAAATCCTGCACTGTGGCTTAGCCTAAGGCGCAATCTCATGCTGCTACTAACTAGGGAAGCCACACGCCAATAGCCAGGGAGAGAAACTGCCAGCCTTTCCCTCACCGGAATCCTATCCCCAGCGCTAACAGGAACCCTGACCTGAGAGGAGGGACTTCTACTCCAATGTCATTCCTCACCCTGGACGTCCAACTTACACCGACACCCACCGTCCAGCTCTCAGGACACTACCCAGGGAGGAAAATGGGGGGCCAATTCCGTCAATGAAATCAAGCGATAACCCTTTTCGCGGGCCCGTCGCTGCCCACTATAGCGTGACTTCCATGGGCAGGTCCCGGGAAACACACATTCGACCCCACCTTCAAGAAAGGCACTGGCCTCACCTTCTCCCGCACAGGCAAACTACCTGGAAGGTGAATTCCGTCCGGGTCATGCTCACCAATCCTAACCCTAACCCTAGCCCACAGCCTGATTCCTCGGTTGCCGTGGGGCGGCACTTGAAATCCTCCCCTGTGCTTAAGCCTCAGGTGCCATCTCATGCTGACACTAACTAGGAAACCCACAGCGTGATACTCAGGTAGCGAAATTACAAAGCTATCCTTCTCCGGAATCCTCCGCCTAACCCTAACCCTACCCTGAGCCTCGAGGAGGGACTTACATTCCTACATCATTCCTAAAACTCAGGGTCCAGTGAACACGAAGCCTAACCCTCCATCACACACTACACCACACGGGGAGTCCAACGGGGAATGCGTTCCAGCCCCTAAATGTAGCTCTAATGCTAGGCGATGGCCCATCACTCCTGATTCTGTCAAGAGGGCAAGGCTCTGGTCTGAGGGAAAGCCATGGCACATCCTGGTTCACAAAAGTCACTGTCCTCACCTTACCTCTCACGTTCAAATTGTCTGCTGTGTGAATTCCTTCCGTGTCGTGCTAACGTGTCCTAACCCTAACCCTAACCCATCACCTGATTCCTACCTTCCCGGAGGGTGGTCCTCGACATCCTCCACTGTGGCTGAGCTAAGGTGAAATCTCATGCTGATACTAACTAGGAAATCTGCACACCAATACTCAGGTGCAGAAATTGCGAGGCTGTCACTCACCGGGATCCTCATCCTAACCCTCACCATCAGCCGAACCCCAGGGGGAGGGACTTACCTTCCTACGCCATTCCAAACATGAAGGTCATATGAACGGGGGCACCCCGCCCCCTGAAATGTAGATGACGCGAAGCAGGTAGTGGAATGGGGAGCCTGTCCCGTCCCCTTCATCGAGCTCTAACCCTACTCGCTGGCCAAGCACTACTCATTTTAACTAAGGTGCCATGTCCTGATCCTTGCAAGTACACAGTTCATCCCACCTTCATGAAAGACACTGCTCTCACCTTCCCATTGACACGCAAACTACCCACTGGGTGAATTCCTTCTGGATCACGCTCACCGACCCTCACTCTTAGCCTAAGTCACCACCTGATTCCTAAGGCCCCCGGAGGCGGTCCTTGTAATCAGGCACTCTGGCTAAGCCTAAGGCGCAATCTCATGCCGCTCCTAACTAGGGAAGCCACACCCCAATAGCCAGGGAGAGAAACTGCCAGCCTAACACTCACCGGAATCCTATCCCCAACACTAACAGGAACCCTGACTCGAGAGGAGGGATTTATACTCCTACATCCTTCCTCACACTGAACATGCAATTAACACCAATACTCACCGTCCAACACATATGACACTACTCAGGGAGGAAAATGGGGGGCCTAGTCTGTCCTCTAAGTTGAGCGGTAACCGTCCTCACTGGCCAGTCGTTACCCATGATATCCAGAACACCATGGGAACTTCACAGGAAACACACATTCGACCCCACCTTCAAAAAAGCCGGTGCCCTCACCTTCCCTCTCACATGAAAACAACCTTGAAGGTGAATTCTGGCTGTGTCTTGTTCAAAAATCCTTGCCCTAACCCTAACCCCCAACCTGAATCCTAGGTTGCCATAGAGTGGCACTTGAAATCCTCCCCTGCGGTTAAGTCTCAGGTGACATGTCATGCTGTCACTAGCTAGGAAACCCATAGCCGGATACCCAGATAGCGAAATTCTAAAGCTATCCTTCTCCGGAATCCTCCACCTAACCCTAACCCTATCCCTGACCCTCGAGGAGGGACTTACATTCCTACATCATTCCTAAAATTCAGGGTCCAATGAAGACAAGGCCTTACCCTCCGACACACACTACACCACACAGGGAGTCAAATGGGGAATCCATTCCATCCCCTAAATGTAGCTCTAACACTACCAGATGGCCAATCTCTACACATTGTATCAAAGCGTCAATGCTCCAGTCTGAGGGAAAACCACAGTACATCCTAGCTTCATAAAAGTCACTACCCTCACCTTACCTCTCACGCCCACATTGTCTGCTGTGGGAATTCCTTCCGTGGCATGCTCACCTGTCCTAACCATAACCTTAAACCACAACCTGATTCCTACCTTCCCAGAGAGCTCTCCTCGTAATCCTCCACTCTGGCTGAGCCTAAGGTGAAATCTTATGCGAATACTAACTAGGAAAGCCACTCCCTAATACCCACGTACAGATATTCCGAGGCTACCACTCACTGGAATGCCATTCCTAACCCAAACCCTCAGCCTGACCCCGGAGGACAGACTTACCCTCCTACGTCATTCCGAACACAGAAGGTCCAATGAAAAGGAGCCCCCTGCCCCCATCAATGTAGATGACATGACGCATGGAGTGGAATGGGGAGACTGTCCTATCCCCTTCATCGAGCTCTAACCCTACTCGCTTGCCAGGCACTACCCATTATAACTACGGTGCCATGTCTGGGTCCTTGGAAATACACAGTTCATCCCACCTTCATGAAAGACACTGCCCTCACCTTCCCCCTTACACGCCAACTACCCGCTAGGTGAATTCCTTCTGGATCACGCTCACCAAGCCTAACCCTAACGCCTAGGCAGCACCTGATTCCTCAGTCCCCAGGAGGCGGTCCTTGAAATCCGGAACTGTGACTAAGCCTAAGGCGAAATCTCATGCGGCTACTAACTAGGAAATGCACACCCCAATAGCCAGGGAGAGAAACTGCCAACCTACCACTCACCAGAATCCTATCCCAAACACGAACAGGAACCCTTATCCGAGAGGAGGGACTTATACTCCTACATCTTTCCTCACACTGAACGTGCAATTAACACCAACACTCACTGACCAACACTCATGACACTACTCAGGGAGGAAAACGGGGGGCCTATTCTGTCCCCTAAGTCGAGGGGTAACGCTCCTCGCTGGCCAGTCACTACCCATGATATCCAGGCCACCATGGGCACTTCACGGGAAACACACATTCGACCCCTACTTCAAAAAAGCCGGTGCCCTCACTTTCCCTTGCGCATGCAAACTACCTGGAAGATGAATTCTGTCCGTGTCATTCTCACCAATCCCAACCCTAACCCTAATGCCCAACCTGAATCCTAGGTTGCTGTAGGGCCGCACTTGAAATCCTCCCCTGTGGGTAAGCCTCAGCTGACATCTCAGGCTGACACTAACTAGGAAACCCACAGCCCCATACCCAGGTAGTGAAATTCCAAAGCTATCCGTCTCTGGAATCCTCCACCTAAACCTAATCCTATCCCTGACCCTCGAGGAAGGACTTACATTCCTACATCATTCCTAAAACTCAGGGTCCTATGAAAATGAGGCCTTGTCCTCCGTCACACACTACAAGACACAGGGAGTCAAATGGGGAATCCATTCCATCACCTAAATGTAGCTCTAACTCTACATGATGGCCAATCACTACCCATTCTATAAGGTGTCAATGCTCCGGTCGGAGGGAAAACCACAGTACATTCTAGCGTCCCAAAAGTCACTGCCCTCACCTTATCTCTCACGCCCACATTGTCTGCTGTGGGAATTCCTTCCGTGCCATGCTCTCCTGTCCTAACCCTAACCCTAACCCACAATCTGATTCCTACCTTCCCGAGGGCGGACTTCAAAATTCTTCACTCTGGCTGAGCCTAAGGTGTAATCTCATGCTTATACTAACTAGGAGAGCCACTCCCCGATACCCAGGTACAGAAATTCCGAGGTTACCTCTCACTGGAATGGAACTCCTAACACTAACCCTCAGCCTGACCCTGGAGGAGGGACTTACCTTCCTACGTCATTCCGAACACCGAAGGTCCAATGAACAGGAGCCCCCCATCCCTTCAATGCAAATGAGACGACACAAGGAGTGGAATGGGGAGCCTGTCCTGTCCCCTTCATCGAGCTCTAACCCTACTCGCTGGACAGGCATTACCCATTATAAATACGCAGGTCACTAGTAACTATTTCCCAAGTACTGTATATTAAATTTAATTAATTCACTGAGCTAAATCCCCAATATTTGCAGTGCATAAAGATTACCATCATCGTGGGGAGCTGGTACCTGTACATAACACATCTTCATCCTTTTTACTTTCCCTTCCCTTTCCACTTCCAATAATGAATTCATTTTGGACTAAACCTCCCTCACTACTTATTTTAAGTTTGGCCCACAGACTTCTCCATACTTTGTGAATTAGAATCTCTGTTGCTAAGTAAACCAGCCAATGGAACCTACTCTCCCTATGGATCAGGACCCCTAACAGTGCCAGCCAGGTGTGCAGGCTTCCTTAGGAATTCAAGGAGAGTGCCATGCTGTCACCAGTTGAGATGTCTCTGAATCTTTGAACCTCCCTTTGAGTTTCTCTACTTCACTTTTGGGGATGGAGTGGGGAATGAATGTAAGACAGAACTGAGCTGCATCCCTGACCCCTTTTTACGTGTTTATTTTGAGCCCCTGTCTTGCTAAATCACTCAGTGTTGCAGGCTGGACTTAAATTTGTGATGTCCTGCCTCAGGGCCCCCTCCCCAATGCTGGGACCACCGATGTGTGCCACCATGCCTGGCTGTATGTGATTTCTTTGCTGACATAAAAATAACCCAGCCATGTGGTGAGTGGAGTACTGTGAATCGTCAGACTGGTGGATTTAGCTCAGCGGTTGGGTCGCCTGCCTCACAGGGCAAGGTCTCCAGTTGGCTCCCTGATACCAAAAAATGAATGAATTAATTAAAAAAACACAAGTAAATCAAGCATAATGGCATGTGCCTGTAATCTCAGCATTCTAGGAAGAAGACGCAGGAGGATCACCAATACAAGTCTAGCCTGGGTATTTATTGAGAAAGCTGTCTCAAAAATAAAATGAGGGCCGTTGATGTAGCTCAGTGGTTCCACCGTCTGACTCGCAAGCACAAGGTCCCAAGTTGGAATTCTGGTACGGAACAAAAAAGGAGAAGAAGAAGGACAAAGAAATAAATCAATAAGGCCTGAGGATGTAGCTCAGGGAAAAGGATCCAACATGGTGGGGTGGTGTGGGGTGACACTTGGAAAACTAGATTCCTTTATAATTCTCCCAAACTTTTTTTTTTTTGTCCTTTCACTTTTTCAGTCAGTTAATTAATTAATTTTGTTTTCCTCCCTTGAGTGGTGGGGCTCGAATCCTGAGCTTCCTGCTTACATCCCTAACCCTTTAATTTATTTTTATCTGGTGCATGAAAAACTTTAAAAGTATACTTATGTGTAGGGTGCTGAGTTGATGTTTTGATATTTGTATACATGGTGTAAGGTGCACTTTGAATAACAAAAAGGTTTTAATTTTGGACGAGTTCTATTCATCTGCCTGTTACCTCACTGGTAGCATTTTTGGTATTATATTTAAAGCAATGTTTTTTTTTTTGTGTGTGTAGGTTTTTTGGTTTTTGTTTTTTTTATATATACTGGGACTTGAACTCAGGGCCACTCGCTTGCCAGGCAGCTGTGCAGCTGAGCTACAGTTCCAGGCCTAAAGCAATGTTTAAGGTCATGGAAATGGATTCATGCCTATCACAATTCTGTGGGATTTTTAGTTTTATCTATGATATATGGATATAGCAGGATGCTTTGTTTACTTGATTGAGATAGGATCTCCACTCACTATGTAGCCCAGGCTGGCCTCAGACTCACTGTGATCCTCCTGCCTGAGCCTCCCAGGTGCTGGGATAACAGATGTGCACCATCATTCCCAGCTCTAGGTGCAGGATCCACTTTAAGACAGTGTTTTACATGGTGCGATAAATGGGTCCAAAATGCATGTTGAAGATTCACTTATCCTGTCATCATTACTTGGAAAATATTAAAAAAAAATTTTTTTTGAGACAGGGTCTCACTATGTACTCTGATCTGGAACTCACTGTGTAGCCCAGGCTGGTCTCAAACTCAACAGCGATCCTCCTGCCTCAGCCTCCTGAGTGCTGGGATTACACGGGTGCACCACCATGCCCAGCTTACAAATTTCATTTTCTTGTGTACTCAGTAGAATCAGTTGAGGTTAAGTAAATTTGGGGGGCACTAAGGGCTGTTTAATTGGTCTATTTTGTTGTTGTTGTTGTTGTTGTTTTGTTTTATTGGTACTGGTGATGGAACTCAGGACCTTGCACTTGTGAGGCAAGAAATATAGATCAATTGGGCTGGGGATTTAAATCCCCAGCCCAATTGATCTATATTTCTAAGCAAATTGATCTATATTTCTAACCAAGTATCCCCAGCTAAATCCTGAGCTAAATCCCCAGCCCAATGGATCTATATTTGTAACCAAGTATCAGTGCTACAATATCGTGAACACAGAGCTTTTCTGGTGGTTTCAGAGTTTCAGATCTTTCATTGATCCATTTTGACAGTGTAAGTTTGAAGTTCCAGCTTGAATGAACATTTAAGTTGAAAGTTACGTTCAAGGGAACGGGTTGGTACAGAACGCACAGAATGCGGTGAGGAATAGAGAAGCAAACTAAGTCTTGAGGACATGGACATCTAGTGGAGGAGGCTGCCACAGAGCCTGAAAGAGCAGCCAGATAAGCAAGGTGAAGACCTCGAGGTTGTGGTCACAAAGCCTGGGAAAGAGAATGAGAATTAAAAGAGATAAGAGGTAGAGTTTTCTGAGGGACCACGTAAGACCACGAGACAGAAATTCAGAAAAGTATTCACTGAATTGCTCATCCTCAAGTCTCTTAAATCCTTGACAAGTTTGACAGTCCACAGAGAAACTAAATGGTAATTTGGGAGTTAAATGGAATCGAGGACCAAACTTTATTTCAAGATGGAAGATATTTGAAGCTAAAGGTATATAGCTCAGTGGGAAAGCCCTTGGTCAGCATGCAATAGGCTGTGGGTTTGCTCACCAGAATACTCCTCCACCCATAAGTGGTAGGTACAGTATTTGATTGTCTGCAGATGTTAAGAGTACAATGGAAAGGCCAGGGATTTAGCTCAGTGGCATCACTGCCTGCCTCGCAAGTGCAAAGTCCTGAGTTTGATCACCGGTACCACAAAAGAGTGTACAGAGGAGTTGAAGTTGATGTTGACGGTCAAGAAGAACCAAAGGATAATCCACAGAGTAAGATTCCTGACAAGAGAAACAGGGATCATGCTATGAGTCCTTCATGAGGCACTTTTTCCCCTTAGGAAATGCATATTTAGAAACATTTTTTGTTTTCACAACAGAAATGGATCCAACTGAGTGGTAGTGGGCAGAATCCAAAGATTTTGCTGAGCCTCCTGCAATGGACAAAGTACCCTAACTCCATTACAGTGACATCAGTGGTACCATGGATGAAAAGCTAGCAGAGTAGGAAGTATTGGCTCTAGGTAAGAAAGCAGATATTTCCTTGTTGTTAAAGTGAAAGAAGAAACCATACAACGTGCAGATCACTTTTTTTTTTTTGGCAAAATCTAATCTTTCCATGAAAATGTGCTTTCAACCTCTACCACTGAGCGACGTATACCCTCTCCTTCTGCCAGACTTTTTTTTTTAACTTTAAATTTTTTCTTAGTTTATGATTGCAGTACATAATGATTACACTCTTCGTGGGGGGAATCCGAACACATGTATAGCACATTTTAATTCTTTTTTCATTCCCTTACCTTCCCTCTTTCCTGGATCTCTTGGTCCCTTTCCCATTTCAAAAGAGCTTCCCATTTCCTCTTAGTATTTAGTTTGCTCTTT
This sequence comes from Fukomys damarensis, assembly GCF_012274545.1. Taxonomy (NCBI): domain Eukaryota; kingdom Metazoa; phylum Chordata; class Mammalia; order Rodentia; family Bathyergidae; genus Fukomys; species Fukomys damarensis. The sequence continues at coordinate 60,039,556 of NW_022900926.1, read as the reverse complement.
CAGTGATTTGGAATTACCCTATAAGAAAAACCACGTGGCACTTTAGATTGCGTTATTTTGTGCTAAGTCTTTAGATTTTTCAGTTGCTGTGTGGGTTTAGTGAAGGATGAGCTTGGTTTGTACTTCATCCTATGGCTGAATAGAAAGATGGGCGAATGAGTCCTCTTCAGTTTCAATTAATTTGAGGAGTCAAAGATGAAAGGATATCATGTCAAATGATAGCTTAGTGTCTATCTGTTGACCCCGTGCCATGTCCGGGTCCTTGGAAATACATAGTTCATCCCACCTTCATGAAAGACACTGCCCTCACCTTCCCGCTGACACGCAAACTACCCGCTAGGTGAATTCCTTCTGGATCATGCTCACCTAGCCTAACACTAACCCCAAGCCACCACCTAATTCCTAAGTCCCCAGGAGGCGGTCCTTGAAATTCCGCACTGTGGGTAAGCCTAAGGCGAAATCTCATGTTGTTACTAACTAGGAAACACACACTCCAATAGCAAGGTTGAGAAACAGCCAGCCTATCACTCACTGGAATCCTATCCCCAACAATAACAGGAATCCTGACCCGAGAGGAGGGACTTATACTCCTACATCCTTCCTCACACTGAATGTGCAATTAACATCAACACTCACCATCCAAATCTCATGACACACCTCAGGGAGGAAAACGGGGGGCCTATTCCATCCCCTAAGTCAAGCGGTAACCATCCTCGCTGTCCAGTCGCTACCCATGATATCCAGGCCACCATGGGCACTTCCCGTGAAACACACATTCTACCCCACCTTCAAAAAAGCCAGTGCCCTCACTTTCCCTCGCGCATGCAAACTACCTGGAAAGTGAATTCCATCCATGTCATGCTCACCAATCCTAACCCTAACCCTAACCCCCAACCTGAACCCTAGGTTGCCGGAGGGGGCACTTGAAATCCTCCCCTGTGGGTAAGCCTCAGGTGACATCTCAGGCTGACACTAACTAGGAAACACACAGAACGATACCCAGGTAGCAAAATTCCAAAGCTATCCTTCTCCGAAATCCTCAGCCTAACCCTAAGCCTATCCTTGACCCTCGAGGAGATACATACATTCCTACATCATTCCTAAAACTCAGGGTCCAATGAAGACGAGGCCTTACCTTCCGTCACACACTACACTACACAGGGAGTCAAATGGGGAATCCATACCATCCCCTAAATGAAGCTCTAACACTACGCGATGGCCAATCACTACCCATTCTATTCAGGCGTCAATGCTCCAGTCTGAGGGAAAACCACAGTACATCCTAGCTTTACAAAAGTCACTGCTCTCACCTTACCTCTCATGCCCACATTGTCTTCTGTGGGAATTCCTTCCGTGGCATGCTCACCTGTCCTAACCCTAACCATACCCACAACCTGATTCCTACCTTCCCAGAGGGCGGACCTCGAAATCCTCCACTCTGGCTGAGCCTAAGGTGAAATCTCATGCTGATATTAACTAGGAAAGCCACTGCCCAATACCCAGGTACAGAAATTCCGAGGCTACCTCTCACTGGAATCTCATTCCTAACCCTAACCTTCAGCCTGACCCCAGAGGAGGGATTACCTTCCTACGTCATTCCGAACACGGAAGGTCCAATGAACAAGAGCCCCATGCCCCCTTCAATGTAAATGACATGACACAGGGAGTGGAATGGGGAGCCTGTCCTGTCTGCTTCATGGAGCTCTAACCCTACTCGCTGGCCAGGCACTACCCATTATAACTACGGTGCCATGTCTGGGTCCTTGGAAATACACAGTTCATCCCACCTTCATGAAAGGCACTGCCCTAACCTTCCGGCTGACATGCAAACAACCCGCTAGGCGAATTCCTTCTGCATCACGCTCACCAAGCATAACCCTAATCATAAACCACCACCTGATTCCTAAGTCCCCAGGAGGCGGCCCGTGAAATCAGCACTGTGGCTAAGCCTAAGGCGAAATCTCATGGGGCTACTAACTAGGAAATCCACACCCCAATAGCCAGGGAAAGAAACTGCCAGCTTATCACTCACCGGAATCCTATCCCCAAAACTAACAGGAACCCTGACCCTAGAGGAGGGACTTATACTCCTACATCCTTCCTCACACTGAACGTGCAATTAACACCAAAACTCGCAGTCCAACACTCTTGACACTACTCAGGGAGGAAAATGGGGGTCTATTCCATCCCCTAAGTCGAGGGGAAACCGTCCTCACTGGCCAGTTGCTACCCATGATATCCCGGCCACCATGGGCACTTCCCAGGAAATACATTTTCGACCCGCCCGTCAAAAAAGTCGGTGTCTTCACCTTCCCTCGGACATGCAAACTACATGGAAGGTGAATTTCGGCCATGTCATGCTCACTAATCCTAACCCTAATCCTAACCCCCAACCTGAATCCTAGGTTGCTGTAGGGCGGCACTTGAAATCCTCCCCTGTGGTTAAGCCTCAGATGACATCTCAGGCAGACACTAACTAGGAAACCCACAGACCGATACCCAGGTAGCGAAATTCCAAAGCTATCCTTCTCCGGAATCCTCAGCCTAACCCTAAGCCTATCCCTGAACCTTGAGGAGGGACTTAGATTCCTACATCAATCCTAAAACTCAGGGTCCAATGAAGACGAAGCCTTACCTTCCGTCACACACTACACTACACAGGGAGTCAAATGGGGAATCCATTCCATCCCCTAAGTGTAGCTCTAACACTACGCGATGGCCAATCACTACCCATTCTATTCAGGCGTCAATGCTCAGGTCTGAGGGAAAATCACAGTACATCCTAGCTTTACAAAAGTCAGTGCTCTCACCTTACCTCTCACGCCCACATTGTCTGCTGTGGGAATTCCTTCTGTGTCATGGTCACCTGTCCTAACTCTAACCCTAACCCACAACCTGATTCCTACTTTCCCAGAGGGCGGACCTCGAAATCCTCCACTCTGGCTGAGCCTAAGGTGAAATCTCATGCTGATATTAACTAGGAAAGCCACTCCTCAATACCCAGGTACAGAAATTCCAAGGCTACCACTCACTGGAATGCCATTCCTAACCCTAACCCTCAGCCTGACCCCGGAGGAGGGATTACCTTCCTACGTCATTCCGAACACGGAAGGTCCAATGATCAGGAGCACCCCACCCCCTTCAATGTAGACGACATGACACAGGGAGTGGAATGGGGAGCCTGTCCCATCTGCTTCATCAAATTCTAACCCTACTCGCTGGCCAGGCACTACCCATTATAACTACAGTGCCATATCCGGGTCTTTGGAAATACACAGTTCATCCCAACTTCATGAAAGACACTGCCCTCACCTTCCCGCTGACATGCAAACTACCCGCTAAGCGAATTCCCTCTAGATCACGCTCACCAACCCTAACTCTAACCCTAAGCCACCACCTGATTCCTAAGTCCCCTGGAGGCGGTCCTTGAAATATGGCACTGTGGCTAAGCCTAAGGCGAAATCTCATGCAGCTACTAACAAGAAAACTGACACCCCAATAGCCAGGGAGAGAAACTGCCAGCCTATCACTCACCGGAATCCTATCCCCAACACTAACAGGAACCCTGACCCGAGAGGAGGGACTTATACTCCTACATCCTTCCTCACACTGAACGTGCAATTAACACCAACACTCACCATCCAAACTCATGACACTACTCAGGGAGGAAAATGGGGGGCCTATTCCATCCTCTAAGTCGAGCAGTAACCCTCCTCACTGGCCAGTCGTTACCCATCATATCCAGGCCACCATGGGCACTTCCCGGGAAACACACATTCGACCCCACCTTCAAAAAAGCCGGTGCCCTCACCTTCCCTCGCCCATGCAAACTACCTGGAAGGTGAATTCCGGCTGTGTCATGCTTACCAATCCTAACCCTAACAATAACCCCCATCCACAATCCTAGATTGCTGTAGAGCGGCACTTGAAATCCTCCCATGTGGTTAAGCCTCAGGTGACATCTCATGCTGACACTAACTAGGAAACACACAGCCAGATACCTGGGTCGTGAAATTCCAAAGCTATCCTTCTCCGGAAACCTCAGCCTAACCCTAAGCCTATCCCTGACCCTCGAGGAGGGACTCACATTCCTACATCATTCCTAATACTTAGGGTCCAATGAAGACCAGGCCTTACCCTCCGTCACACACTACACTAAACAGGGAGTCAAATGAGGAATCTATTCCATCCCCTAAATTTAGCTCTAACACTACGGAATGGCCAATCCCTACCCATTCTATCAAGGCGTCAATGTTCCGGTCCGAGGGAAAACCACAGTACATCCTAGCTTCTCAAAATTCGCTGCCCTCTCCTTACCTCTCACGCCAACATTGTCTGCAGTGGGAATTCCTTCCGTGGCATGCTCACCTGTCCAAAACCTAACCCTAACCCACAATCTGATTCCCACTTTCCCAGAGGGCGGACCTCGAAATCCTCCACTCTGGCTGAGCCTAAGGTGAAATCTCATGCTGATACTTGCTAGCAAAGCCACTCCCAAATACCCAGGTACAGAAATTCAAAGGCTAACACTCACTGGAATCCCATTCCTAATCCTAACCCTCAGCCTGACCCCGGAGGAGGGACTTACCTTGCTACATCATTCCGAACACAGCTCAAGCACTGGATGAGGAGATGAAATACCCTAATGCTTGAATTTCCCCTCTGAAAGTCCCCTGAACCTCAGCACTCTAAGACGTTTTGCTGTTTAACTCAGGGCAAAAGGCCCTTCTCCTTGGGCCTCAAACCACTCTTCTTGGAGCAAGGGCCACATGAGAAAGGTAGGGCATCATGATGACCGGTTCCTCCTCCTGGCAGTAAGTGGCCTGTTCAGCTGAGGTGGGGCAGGAACTGGACCCGGACTTTCCGAATAGACAGAGCTGCCCAAAAGATCAAAGGCCCTGGCTGGGTCTCCCATAATTCGACATGTCACACAGGCCCCCAAATCCCAGCACAGGCCTATTTTCATGTCTTTGCAGAAGGAAGAAGCCTATCCCGGAACTAAGGAGAGATGCATCCTGAAATTCCAGAACAAAGGACAGGCCAGGACATAGCACCTGCAATAGTTGAATGCATCTCAGACACATTTACATCATGGACTGTGCCACCATGTTCCAGTCTTACCATCCTGTGGCACAAAACATGTCCAAAGCATGTTTCAGGATGATGAGAAGCATAATCCCCAAGGTGGTTGAGGACAAAGGTCATATCCATGTCATTTGAGGGCTGAAATCACTCACCTTCCCAAAAAAGAGAAAATTGGACAACTGGGAGTGGAACCAAAGTAATCAGGGAAGCCATGATAGAAGGAAGTACAGACATGTGGGACCGTGAGGGGACAAAGTGGCATCCAGGGCTCTAGGGTCTCTGAGATTGTGAAGAAAGCCGGATGGTCAGAAGGGAATCTGTTCCTCCAGTGGCTGTGTTTGTACAGTGTCCTCAGCAGTGGCTTCTTAGGAGGGAGCAGGAGGCTCTAATGTTCTCAAGGGCCTGCAAATAGTGAGCAGGATAATTGGCATGGAGTGAGGCCAAAATGCTGCCAAGGTTTCTAGGGGAAAAAGGAAACCAGGAAGGGGCAGTCCACAAGAGGTAGCAGGTAGGAAAGAAGTACTGTACCAGAGCCTCAGAAGAATGGAACCAACATACTGAGCCTTAAGAAGGCACAGGCCTGGGACACCTGCTGCAAGAGGGACAAAGGAAGACATCTTACGATGGAGTGAAGGACACCACATAGTCAAGAAAATGTCCTGTATGCTTACCTGCCTGGTGACATTCGAGTGTGAACACCAGATGGGACTAAAGTGTTGGCAGGGCCAGGGAACAGGAAGGAGCCTCAGCTTGCCGTTCCAGGCTACAGAGGTTCAAATGTGACAGGGAGCTGAGAAAGACTGGTGATGAATGGTGATGAGCATAGCAAAGAGAAAAGAACACTCTACATAAAGCTGAGTTGTACCGGAAAACCGGTGAGAGAGGCACAGTGAATGTCACTGGGACTTTTTTTCCATAAATAGAACACCTCGCCATAAAGCATGGTATGCCATCCACCTTCGTCCCACATGAGTGAGAGATGCAAATCCTCATGGTGTGCTCAGGGCGACATCTCTCATGCATGTTTGGCCAGGAGCCAGGACATCTGCTCAAATGGTGAGGTTGACTCTCAGGGCCGAGCCTGTCTGCTGCAGTCTCCATGGTTACCACAATCCAGCCTTCCCTGCTACCTGTGGGAAGCGTTCCAAGCTGCTCACTTCCTGGCATTATGACAGCAGAAGCAGGAGGTATGAAAACGAGTACTCTTTCAGAACCTGTAGAAGAGAGTACCCAAGATAATGGATCTTAACAAGATATAGTACTGTGTGAAGGGCTGCAAGAGAGCCTGAGGAAGAGCATTTCCTTCAGAGTGAAGGACACCCCAGGCAGACAAGGACCAGTTCCACAGGATGCCGTTCATGCCATCGTTGGAGTGTGAACATCAGAAAATGAGGTTAGAAAAGTATTCCCAGTGCCACTGATTAGACACAGGAGGTGGTTTCCAGCCAAAGAGCTGCCCATTTGGAAGGAAGGAGAGTAATGGAGATGTAGAGTGATGACAGTTCAATAGTCCTAAAAAACAGTTCTGTAAAACTGTGCTGTACTAGGAAACCGCTAACAGAGGCACATTGGCTACTACTGTGACTCAATCTCTGAAAACAATACTAAAAGGTGCAAGAGAGAGTGTCCAGTCAGCCGTGCACTGACTTCTGGTGATGAAGGTGGAGAATGCGCTCCACCCCAGGCCTATAGGACTGAGACACAAAATCCTAAGTGTCCTCAGATGGTCCTCTCACATGTGCATTTCAGCAGGAGCCTGAAGACCGGCCTAAATGGATGGGCATCACATAGGGCCCTATCCTGTGTGCAGTTGTCTTCACATTTCCTACAATAAAAGCCTTCCTGGCAACCATGTGCACAGTTCCAAGCTGAATGCACATCAGCATTATTACACATCAGCTAGGAAATGGCCCTGACAATCTCTGTGCACTCTGATTTTCTGCCAGCCTCTGTGGACAATGAGCATCCACCTGGTCCTTCCAACTTTGCCTCACTCACTCTGATCTTACTCTTCCCCATATATAGCCTCAATAACCATTTCCTCCCTCAAAATTCCAGTCCTACCCATCTCGTGTGAGCATTGAGACTGCACGCCACATTAAACAGAACAATGGACTTGGCTCAATGGGTGCATTAAAGAGAAGGAGCATAGAACACGTTTCTTACACTGCAAAGCAGTCCCTGAATGTGAAATACCCCAAAGTGAAATAAATATATCACACATGTGTAAGTAAGGAATAGTTTCTCTGGTGTGAATAAACTCAACTAGGACATAAGTTCTTAATGAGAAAATTGACAATGTTTAATAGGAAGAAAATTTCTTAAGGTGCAGGGCAAGTGGGAAATGTAGGGGAGGGGAAATAAGGGGAAGGAAAGAAAATAAGAGACAATGAGAAAATGGAAATACAATGTGTGGAAATGGGGAGAGGAGTAGGGACTGAAGGGAGGGCAGGGACAAGTGGAAAAATGAGGAACAAGACCTGGCATGTAAAAGGTACAAGATCCCAACAATAAATCTAACTGTACTGTAAAATTACAAGGTACAAATATGCCCAGTGAGGAAAAAAAAAAGTCCCTGAACTCAAGCCTGCTAAGATGTGTGGGTGTTTCACTCAGAACAAGTGACCGCTCAGGGTGGGCCCTACCTCCACTCTTACCGCAAGCAGGGCCATCTGAGGAAGACAAGGCTACCTGTGTTTGGGTCCCTCATCTGTGCTATAGTGTACTGCTCAGGTGTGTTACAGGATTTTTTCAAAAGATGGAGCTCCAATGAAGCCCAATTTTCCCCAGTGTGGCCGCTTTAACCCTTTACAACACACAAGCCTCCAACTAATAGCACAGTCCAACATTTCAGCCATTCGACAAAGTCCTAACACTTCCCAGAATTTTACAGTGGTTTGTATGGTGATTGCAGTACACATTCCAGGCCAGGGGAGCACCCCTGTGACAATGGAAGGAATATCAACAACAATTAGTTCCTAGACTGAGTCCAACACTTTCTTTGCTTACAATGCCATTTTCCACAGCACTTCCAAAACACATTGAAGAAGGATGAGGCACATGATTTCCAATTAGGCTAAGGCCAAGTTTCATTTCACCAGTCCTATCTGATGGCTGTCTTCCTCTGTCTAACTAATGCACAGGCAGAAAATGCCAGACAAGGGAGGTGAAGTATAAACCTGTGGAAAGCCATGGAAAGGAGAAGCCAGAAAATGAGGACAGGGGATGTGCACAGGAGGCATCCACTGCAATAGGAACTTGTGGATGTGAGGATAGAATCAGAGTTCAATGGGAACCTGTTCTTGCAGTTGCTCAGTGGGCACAGGGGCCTACACAGTGGCCTTGTAGGAGTGAACACAATGCTCTCACGTAGCAAACCAACTGGAAATTTGGCAGAGAGATACCAGTCATGAAGAGAGTCCACAGTGTAAGCTTGTTGTCTAGGGAAAAACTCGGACACCAAGAAGGGGCAACTCTCAGAAGCAGGAGGGATGAAAATGAGTACTCTTTCAGAGACTGTAGAAAAGACTACCCAAGATAATGGATCTTAACAAGATATAGGACTGTGTCTAGGGCTGCTAGAGGGCCTGAGGAAGAGCATTTTATGCAGAGTGAAGGACACCTCAGGCAGACAAGGACCAGTCCCACAGGATGCCATTCATGCCATCGTTGGAGTGTGAACACCAGAAACTGAGGGGAGAAAAGTATTCCCAGTACCACTGAGGAGACACAGGTGGTTTCAGGCCGAAGAGCTGCCCATTTGGAAGGATGGCGAGAAATGGAGATGGAGAGTGATGACAGTCCAACAGTCCTAAGAAACAGTTCTGGAAAACTGTGCTGTATTAGAAAACCGCTCACAGAGGCACACTGGCTGCTACTGTGAGTCAATCTCTCTTAAAATGATACAAAAAGGTGCAAAATAGAGTGTCCAGTCAGCCGTGTACTGACTTCTGGTGATGAAGGTGGAGGATGCCCTCCACCCCAGGGGTATAGGATTGAGACACAAAATCCTCAGTGTCCTCAGGGGGTCCTCCCACTTGTGGCTTGGAGCAGGAGCCTGAAGACTACCCTAAATGGATGGGCATGACACTGGGGCCTTAGCTAGTGTGCAGCTGTCTTCACATTTCCCACAAAAAACCCACCCTGGCAACCAAGATCACAATTCCAAACTAGATACACATCAGAATTATGACACCTCAGCTATGTCATGGCGCTCACACTCTCTGTACACTCTGATACACTTCCACCCTCTGTGGACAATCCCTTTCCCCCTGTGCTAACCAACTTTGCCTCACTCACTCTGATCCTACTCTTCCCCTATATAGCCTCAAGAGCCATTTCCTCCCTCAAAATTCCATTCCTACCAGTCTCATGTAAACATAGAGATAGCACGCCACATAAAAACAGAACAATGTACTTGGTTCAATTGGTGGATTAAACAAAAGTAGCATAGAATGAGTGTCTTGCCCTGCATATGTCCCTGAATGTTATATACCGCTAAGTGAAATAAAGAAATCACACATGTGTAAATACGGTATAGTTTCTCTGGTGTGAATAAACTAAACTAGGACATAAGATCGTAATGAGAAAATTGACAATGTTTAATAGGAACAAAAGTTCTTAATGTGATGGGCAAGTGGGAAGTGTAGTGGAGAGGAAATAAGGAGAAGGAAAGAAAATAGGGGAAAATGAGAAAATGCAAATACAATGTGTGGAAATGGGGAGAGGAGTAGGGACTGAAGGAAGGGCAGGTACAAGGGCAAAAATGAGGAACAAGACCTAACAAGTAAATGTACAAGATCCCAACAATGAATGTAACTGTAATGTAAACCTACAATGTACAAATATGCCCGGTGAGGAACAAAAAATGTTCCTGAATTCCAGCATGCTTAGATGTGTGGGTGTTTTACTCTGAGCAAGTGAATGTTCAGGTTGGGCCCTACCACCACTTTTAGTGGAAGCAGGGCTACCCGAGGAAGTCAAGATTATGTGTGGGTGGGTCCCTCACCTGTGATATAGTGTAGTGCTCAGGTTGCTTACAGGATCTTCTTAAAAGATGCAGCTGCAATGAAGCCCAATTTTTCCCTCTGGGCGTGCCTTACCCGTTCGCAGCACACAAGCCTCCAATGAGTAGCACAGTCCTATTTCTCAGCCATTGCCCAAAGGTCCAACACTTCCCACAAACTTGCAGAGGTGTTTACCAAGATTGCACTATACATTCCAGGCCAGGGGAGCACACCTGGGACAACGGGAGGAATATCAACAACAATTACATCCTATCCTGAGTCCAACACTTTCTTTGCTTACAATGCCATTTTCCACAGTGCTTCCAAAACACGTTGAACAAGGATGAGGCACAAGATTTCCAATTTGGCTAAGGTCAAGTTTCATTTCACCAGTGCTATCTGATGGCTGTCTTCCTCTGTCTAACTAATGGAAGCGCAGAAAATGCAAGACATGAGAGGTGAAGTATAAACCTGTGGAAAGCCATGGAAAGGAGAACCAGGAAAATGAGGACAGGGGATGTGAACAGGAGGCAACCAGGGCAATAGGAACTTGTGGATGTGAGGAAAAAATGAAAGTTGGATGGGCTCCTGTACTTTCAGGGGCTCAGTGGGCACAGGGGCCTACACAGTGGTTTTGTCGAAGTGAACACAATGTTCTCACATAGCAAACCGACTGGAATTTGGCAAACAGATACCAGGCAGGAAGAGAGTCCACAATATAAGGTTGTTGCCTAGAAAAAACTCGGATACCAAGATGGGGTAACTCTCAGAAGCAGGAGGGAAGAAAATGAGTACTCTTTCAGAAACTATAGAAAAGACTAGCCAAGATAATTGATCTTAACAAGATATAGGACTGTGTCAAGGGCTGCCAGTGGGCCTGAGCAAGAGCATTTCATTCAGAGTGAAGGACACCCCAGGCAGACAAGGACCAGTTCCATAGGATGCCATTCATGCCATCTTTGGAGTGTGCACACCAGAAAGTGAGGGGAGAAAAGTGTTCCCAGTGCCACTGAGGAGACACAGAAGTTGGTTTCAGGCCAAAGAGCTGCCCATTTGGAAGGAGGGTGAAAAATGGAGGTGGAGAGTGATGACAGTCCAAAAGTCCTAGATACAGTTCTGCAAAACTGAGCTCTACTAGAAAAACGCAAGCAGAGACACATTGGCTGCTACTGTGACTCGATCTCTCTTAAAAGGATACAAACAGTTGCATAACAGAGTGTCCAGTCATCTGCTTGCTGAGTCCTGGTGATGAAGGTGGAGGATGCCCTCCAGCCCAGAGCAACAGGACTGAGAGACAAAAAATGCTCAGTGTCCTCAGAGGGTTCTCCCACTTGTGCCTTTGAGCAGGAGCCTGAAGACTGCCCTAAATGGATGGGCATGACACTGCGGCCCTAGCCCAGTGGAGCTGTCTTCATAATTCCCACAAAAAACCCACCCTGGCAATCAAGAGCACAGTTCCAAACTGGATACACATCGGCATTATGACACCTCAGCTATGTCATGGCCCTGACACTCTCTGTGCACTCTGATACACTGCCACCCTCTGTGTCCACTCACCTACTTGCTCACTTCTGGGATGTGGTCATAAAGATCGTTGATGCCCTCCACTCAGAGCCACCAGGACTGAGAGACCAACGTCCTCAATGTTCTCAGAGCCTCCTCTCACTTGTTTCATTAAGCAGGAGGAAGGAGACTGTCCAGAATGGATGGGCATGACACTTAGGCCCTAGCCTGTGTGCTCTTGTCTCTGTACTTCCCACAATCTACCCCTCCCTGGAAAGCATGACCACAGTTCCGAACTGCCAACTCATCGGCATTATGACACCTGAGCTTTGCCATGGCCCTGACACTCACTGTGAACTCTGA